>NC_091762.1:90244223-90547253 GCF_029378745.1 Bos indicus | reverse complement strand
CAAAATATATTTTTAGTTATGAAAGTAAAGATTTTGCTGTATTTTCCCAGGAGGAAACTGAAGTGAAGATATATAGTATGTTTAATGCATTAATTTCTATTATTGTATACCCAGTACACTATCAAAAGTAGTTTTGAAACTAACAGACAATATGATTCTGGGAAATCAAATAAAATATTAAAGCGGAAATAGATTATCAAAAACTATTAAGGCAAAAGGGAAAACAAACCTATTAACCACTTATGCTGATAGATAACAACCACAATTAAGGACATCACTAAGCTTTCTACAAATGAATGTAAGAAAAGATACTATTATACAATGTTGGAAAGAATCATATCTATTTTAAATGTTGATAATTTTCCTTTAATGATTCCAAAAGAAATTTGTGATTTTTCATTCCTAAATATTTATAGCTAATGAACTTGGGTTAGAAACTACTTTGCAGAATGGATTTGAAGATAATGGTTTTTAGCACTACTTTTTAGGGGTTAAAGTTAGTATCTCTTTTATAAGACATTTATGGTGATGTATCCACTAGTGCTAAAAAAAAAAAGTCAAGCTTAAGAGTCTATGCATGAACCTGGTGGAGTTATTTACTTACTCAGATACCAAATCCCTATTCTATAAGCTTGTCAGTCAAGCTACAATTCAAAGTAATTCCAGAGCAACAAGTTTGCTGAGCTGAGCAATTTTGAAAATACCCACTCTCAATCATAGCAGTGGGTGTAGTTTGGAAATAGGTTTCTATGAAGGCTGGTTTGAACTGTAGGTCAAGCAGAGTGACCTGTGATCATTTATACATAGGCACTATGATCATTTGTCATTATTTTGCACCACCTGGCAAAGATTGAGTCCAAAATAGCCCACCTGTTAGACATTATGTTTTGATCAAAAATCAGATCACATAGACTGGTGCTTCATTGGAAAATTCACCCATGAGTCTGCAAAAATAAAGTATAGTTAAAGCTATTTTCTGTATTTGCAAAACACAGACCTTCCTTTTCTGTAGCTTGGCAGAGAACAAAATTAATAGAAGGTTCTCGTGGGAAACTTTTGGATTTGTTAAGCATTTGATGCTAGCTAAAAGCACTCTGAGTCAATTGAGAGGAGCCGAAACTGCCCAAATTAGAGTTTCTGGTGTACTTAGGAACAATTGCAAGGTTATTTTAGGGAAGCTGGTCTGTAAGGTTTCCTGATTTTTCTGTCAGCACAACACCCCAGCCTCAGGGTTAGATTAATTAAGGCCACACTATGCACACTCCTCTTCCCATCCTGAGAATCATGGTAAAGGTCATAGCCACTAAAACCACAGAGGCCTCAATGACATCCCTTTTAGTGTTAGAATTCCAAGAAGGTTTTTGTTAAAATAAACATCAAGTGATTTTAAATAAACTAAACTGATTATTAGCTGACATGGTTTTCTCCCCCCTTAAGAATGATCCACTGAAACTCAAGTCAAATGCATCCATTCATTCAATAAGTATTATTTGAGCAGACCTACTAAGTGGCACTAGAAATTCAATGATAAAGATTTACATGTTCAGGACACTTAAAGAAACATACATCCTAGATGAGTCATGCATTCACTCAGTCATTCAAAACATATTTTTTGAGTGTCTACTATGTTCCAGTCACTGTTAAATACATTAGAAAATATCACTTAACAAAATAGAACAAGCCTGCATTCCAGTAGGGATGAAAAGACAATAAGTAATAAATTTAATTAATAATTAAGCTATGTATTCTGATGAAAAATATAAATACTATGCAATCAAGAAATAATTAGTAATCAGGAGAACAATATTAAATAAGGTGGTCAAGGTTGGGCTTAGAGAGGAGCTGCCATTTGAGCAGAGACTTGAAGTAGTTGGAGAAGTGGGCCATGCTGACAAGGAATAAAGAGTATTCTAGGCAGTGGGAACTGCCAATGGAAAGGCTCTGTGACAGAGGTAAGCCAGATATATTTGAGAAATTGTGAAAGAGACCAAGGTGACTGCAGAGGAGTGAACAAGGTGGAAATGAGATTAGAAAATAAACAGAGTTGAGTAGGAAACTGAAGAAGCAGGTGGCAGTTCATACAAAGCCCTGTAAGCCATTTAAAGGACTTGGGCTTTTATTCTTAATGAGATGGAAATCAGAGGAGGGTTTGATCTGATTTGTATTTTTAAAGGGTAAGTCTAGCTTCCACACTGGGAATATATGTTAGGGACTTTCAAGGATCAAAGCACAGAGAACTATTAGGAAGCTACTAGAGGAATCTTGGCTAGGGGCCACGATGGTTTAGACCAATGACAGCATTGAAGGTGGTGGGAAATAATCCGATTCTGGAAATAGTTTAAAGGTAGAGCCAACAGATTTCCTGATGGATTGAATGTGAGACCATAGGAGTAACTGTTCACCTAAATTCATAGGAGCAAAGAAAGTTAAGCAAAATTAAAAGGCAGAGGAACTAATTTGAAGTGAAAGAGCAAGAGAAGATTCCTAAAAAAATAAAAAACAGAAATGAACAATTTGTCATAATATAAAAATGATCGTTAGGGAAAAGAATTGATCTAAACACAAATTATTTCAAAAAGGAACTAGAAATTATAAAAGAGACCCTGTCAGAAATGAACAATTGAATAGTTGAAATTAAAAAAAAAACAAAAAAACACTAGAAGGAATGAATAGCAAACTAAGTGACACAGAAAAAAAATGCATAGGTGATTTGGAAGATAGAACAAAAGAAATCATCCAATTAGAACAAGCAGAAAGAAAAAAAAAATTACAATGAAAGCAATTTAATAGATCTGTATGGTAACATTAAGCATTACAACATTGGCATTATAGGGGATTCAGAAAGAGGAGAGAGAGAAGCAGATAAAAAATGTATATGAGGACATTATGGCTAAAAAATTCACAAACCTGAAGAAGGAAACACATATCCAGCTACAGGAAGCACAGAAAGTCCTAAACATAATGAGCCCAAACAGACCCACATTAAGACACAGACTAATTAAAATGGCAAAAGTTAAAGATAAAAGGAGAATACTAAAGGGAGAAGGCAATGGCAACCCACTCCAGTACTCTTGCCTGGAAAATCCCATGGATGGAGGAGCCTGGTAGGCTGCAGTCCATGGGGTCACTAGGAGTTGGACACGACTGAGCGACTTCCCTTTCACTTTTCACTTTCATGCATTGGAGAAGGAAATGGCAACCCACTCCAGTGTTCTTGCCTGGAGAATCCCAGGGACTGGGGAGCCTGGTGGGCTGCTGTCTATGGGGTCACACAGACTCGGACACAACTGAAGCCACTTAGCAGCAGCAGCAGCAGCAAAGGCAGCAAGAGAAAAACTAAGAGTTATTTACAAAGGAATCCCCATAAGGCTACCAGTTTTCTCTGTAGAAACTTTGCAGGCCAGGAGGGAATGGCATAATATATTCAAAGTGCTGAAAGGGAAAATCCTACAAACTAGGATATTCTGCCCAGCAAGATTATCATTTAGAATAGAAGAAGAGATAAAGTACTTCTCAGACAAGCTGAAACTAAAAGAATTCATCATACTAAACCTTCTGTTAAAAAAAATGTTGAAGGGTCTTCTCTAAATGGAAAAGAAGTAAGAATCTATAGGAAAGGGAAAATCCCACTAAGAAAGGCAAATATATAGTAAGAATTTAAAGTCAGTCACCTAAATAAACCAATATATAGATTAAAATAGAAACATTTTAAAAGCAGCTGTAACTACAATCCATAGTTAAGGAAAAAGAATGAAGGTATAAAATATAACATCCAAAATAAATGTGGGGTAATGGAGTAAAAAAAGTAGAATGTGTTTGAACTTAAATGACTACCAATTTAAAACAGGTAGATCTAATTATCAGTCCACAGATCAAAAGCCTACAATAGATACAGAAAAACCAAAAAGAAAGGAAAAAATCATACTACTAAAGAAAAACTAATCACAAAAGCACAAGGGAGGAAACAGAGAAGAACTACAAAAGCACCCATAAAACAAGTAATAAATGGAAATAAGTACATATCTATCAATAATTACTTTAAATTTCAGTAGAATAAATGTTCTTATCAAAAGATTCAGTTAAAAAAAAAAAAACAAGGGCTTTCTATATGCTGCATACAGGAGACTTACTTCAGGGGTAAAGACACACACAGACTAAAACTGAGGGGTGGAAAAATATATATCATGAAAAGAGAAATGACAAGAAAACACAGGTAGTAATACTCCTATCAGACAAAATAGATTTTAAAACAAAGCTATAACAAAAGACAAAGGAATGCATTACATAATCATAAAGGGATCAGTACAAAAAGAGGATATTAAAACCATTATTATATATATGCCCAATACAAGAGCCCCTATATATAATACATAAAACAAATACTAACAGACAAAAAAGGAGAAATTGACAATAATTATAAGGGACTTTAACAGCCCACTTACATCAATGGACAAGTAGATTGTACAAGTAAATCCAAGCAGAAAATCAGTAAGAAAACAGTGGTCTTAAGTGACACAATAGGCCAGTTAGACTTAACAGATATCTACAGACTTTACATCCAAAAGGAGCAGAATAAACATTCTTTTCAAGTGCACATGGAACATTCTCCAGGATAGATTATATGCTAGGCCATAAAACAAGTTGCACCAAATTTAAAAGGATACAAATTATATCAAGCATTATATCAAGTATAAAACTAAAAATCTACAACAGAAAGAAAAATGGGAAAAGAACAAACATGTGGAGACTAAACAATATGCCATAAGAAAGGGTCAGTGAAGACAAAGAAGACATGAGAAAATACCTTGAGACAAATGAAGATGGAAACACAACATTGTAAAATTTATGGGATGCAGCAAGCAATTCTGAGAGGGAAGTTTATAGCAATACAGGCTTTCCTCAACAATCAATAAAATCTCAAGTAAACAACCTAATCTATCACCTAAAACAATGAGAAAAAGAAGAACAAATAAAGCCCAATGTCATCAGAAGGAAGGAAATAATAAAAAATCAGAGAGGAAATAATTTGAGATTTTTTTTTAAATAGAAAATATCAATTATAAAGAACTTTTCTCAAAAAAAAAATTAAAATTTATAAGCCTTTAGCCAGGTTCACCAAAAAAAAAAAAAGAGAGAGAGAGAGTAAACCCAAATTAAATTAAAAAAATGAAAGAAGAAAAATAACAACTGATACCACAGAGATACAAAAATTCATAAGAATACTATGAAGAGTTAAATGCCAACAAATTGGACAACTTAGAAGAAATGGACAAATTTCTAGAATCATACAACTTGTCAAGGTTGAGTCAAGAAGAAATAGGCAATTTGAACAGACAGATCACTTGTAGTGAAATTAATTTTTAAGTAAAAAAATTCACAGTAAAGTCCAGAATCAGACAGCTTCACAGGGAATACTACCAAACACATAAAGAAGTATTAATATTTATCTCCTCAAACTATTTCAAAAAATTCAAGAAAACAAAGAACACTCCCAAATTTATTCTACAATACCAGCATTACCTTGATACCAAAACCAGGCAAAGACACTACCAAAAAAAAAAAAAAAAAACAAAACCCCAAAATAGAATATTACAGGCCAATACCTTTGATAAATATAGATGTTAAAATCCCCAACAAAATATTAGCAAGCTGCACACAGGAATATATAAAAAGAATCATACACCTTTATCAACACAGACTTATTCCAGAGTCATAAAGATGGTTCAACATTCACAAACCAATCAAAGTGATACACCACAATAACAAAAGGAAGGGTAAAAATTACATGATCATCTCAATAGATGCAGAAAAAGAATTTGACAAAATTCAATATCAATTTGTGATTAAAAAAACTCATTAAAGTGGGTACAGAGGTGATGTATTTCAGTATAATAAAGGTCACTTACAACAAAGTCAAGCTAATGCCAAAGATCCAATAGTTTGGCCATCTGATGTGAAGTGCTGACTCATTAGAAAAGACCCTGGTGCTGTGAAAGATTGAAGGCAGGAGAAGGGGACGACAGTGGACATGCTGGTTCCATGGCATCACTGACTCGATGGACATGAGTTTGAGCAAGCCGCAGGAGATGGTGAAGGACAGGGAAGCCTGCCAAGCTGCAGCCCATGGAGTCACAAAGACTGAGTGAGTAATAACAAAACAAATGGCAAACCCACAGCTAACATCATCAGTTATCATCATTTCAGTTCAGTTGGGTTGCTGACATCATGCTGCTGCTGCTAAGTCGCTTCAGTCGTGTCCTACTCTTAGCGACCCCATGGACTGCAGCCCACCAGGCTACTCCGTCTATGGGATTTTCCAGGCAAGAGTACTGGAGTGGGGTGCCATTGCCTTCTCTGCGCTGACATCATACTCAATAGTAAAAAGCTGAAAGCTTTTTCTCTAAATTCAGGAACAAGACAAGGATGCGCAGTCTTGCCACTTCTATGCCAAGACAGTACTGGAAATCCTAGCCACAACAATCAGATAAGAAAAGGCAATAAAAGGCATCCAAACTGGGGAAAGAAGTAAAACTGTCACTATTTCCAGATGATATAATACTTAACACTGATTAAAGATATTAAAGTGATAGAAAGAAATAGAACAATATCTTGTGCTCTAGGATTGGATGAATTAATATTGTTAAAATGGCCACACTACTCAGAGCAATTTACAATTTTAATACAAACCCTATCAAATACCCACAACATTTTCCCCAGATACAACATACATTCCTAAAATTCACATGGAACCACAAAAGACCCCAAATTGCCAAAACAATCTTGAGAAAAAAAGAACAAACAATCTTGAGAAAAAAGAATAAAGGGGAAAAAAAAAGGAAAAAAGAACAAACACCAGCTTTGTTGATGTCACCTCCAACTCCCCATACCACAAAGCTATAGTAATCAAAAGAGCATGATGCTGGCAAAAAACAGACCTATCGGTCAGTGGAACAGAGCAGAGAGCACCAAAATAAACCCACAGAATCTAGTCTATGGTCAATTAGTCTGTGACAAAGGAGGCAAAAATATATACTGGAGAAAAGATGGCCTTTTCAGCAAGAGGTGTGGGGAAAACTGAATAACTACATATAAAATATGAGCTTAAGAATACTGTCTCATACCAAATATAAAAAATAAATAGAATAAAGACCTAAATGTAAGGCCTAAAATCCATGAAACTCCTAGAAGAGAACTTTGACACAAATCTAAGCAATATTTTTTTTTTTTAGATCTGTCTCCTAAGGTAAAATAAATGAAAGCAAAAATTTTTTAAAGGGACCTAATTAAACTTAAAAAAAAAATGAAACAAACCCTTTTTAACATCAATAGAAGCTATCAACCAAATGAAAAGGCAAACTATGGAATGGGAAAAATATTTGCAAACGATATGATTGATAAGGGGTTAATATCTGAAATTTATAAACACTAATACAACTCAATATAAACAACAAAAAAAACACAACCAAGTAATGGTTAGAAGACATGTATATTTTTCTAAGGAAACCATACAGAGAACCAACAGGCACATGAAAAGAGGTTCAACATTGCTGATTATTAAAGAAATGCGAATCAAAACCACAATGAGCTATCATCTCACACCTGTCAAAATCACTGTCATCAAAAAGTCCACAAGTAACAAATGTTGGAAAGGATGCAGAGATAAGGGAACCCTTGCACACTGCTGATGAAAATGTAAATTTGTGCAACCAGCTACGGAAAACTGTATGGAATGGCCTCAAAAAATGAAAAATAGAACTTTCAAATGATCTAATAAGTGCACTCCTGGGTATACATACAGAAAAAACAAAAATACTAATTTAAAAGATTTGTGTGCCCCAATGTACAATGCAGCATTATTTACAATAGTCAAGGTTAGAAAGCAACCTGAATGCCCATCAACTTACCAATGGGTAAAGAAGAAGTGGCATACATACACACACACCCCACCCCCACATATATATATATGTTGTATATATATATATATGTGTACAACGTATATATATGTTGTACACATGAAACACATATATATATATGTATACAAACACACATACACATACATACAATGGAATATTACTCAACCACAAAATGAATTAAATTCTACCATTTGTGGAAACATGGATAGACCTAAATAATGTTATACTTGGTCAAATTAGTGACACAGAGAAAGACATACTGTATGATATCACTTATACGTAGAATCTAAGATATAATACAAATGAATGTATATGAAAAACAGAAGAATAATTACACATATATACCTGTGGCGGATTCTTTTTGATATTTGGCAAAACTAATACAATTATGTAAAGTTTAAAAATAAAATAAAATTAAAAAAAAAAAGAATAATTACAGATATAGAAAACAAGTTAGTGGTTACCAAGTGGGAGAGGGAAGAGGAGAGAGGCTAATTAGGGGTATAGGATAAGGGGGCAGCAGGACAAGATGGGAGAGTAGGACATGAGCTCACTTTTTCTTATGAAAACACCAAAATCACAACTAACTCCTGAATAACCACCAAAAAAAAAGAAATCTAGAACCTACAAAAAAGATACCTTACATCCACAAACCAAGGAGAAAGTACAAGATGGTAGGACAGATACAACAACAATAAAATCAAATCCAATACACACTAGTGAGTGACCCACAAAATGGAAAACAATTACACCCATAGGAGTGAAAGTCCTGGGCCCCACACCAGGTTCCCCAGCCTGAGGGTCTGGCAAAGGAAGGAGGAGCCTCCAGAGTATCTGGCTATGAAAGCCAGAGGAGGTTGATCACAGGAACTCCACAGGACTGGAGGAAACAGAAACTCCAGTCTTGGAGGTCACACACAGGGATTCATGCACACTAGGACGCAGAGGGTGATCTCATAAAAGATTGTAACAGATTTACCTGCCAGGAGTATCAATAAAAGATACAATCTGCTATGTATACAATACTGCTCCTGCTAAGTCGCTTCAGTCGTGTCCGACTCTGTGCGACCCCATAGACGGCAGCCCACCAGGCTCCCCTGTCCCTGGGATTCTCCAGGCAAGAACACTGGAGTGGGTTGCCATTTCCTTCTCCAAATGTATACAATAAATAAGCAAAAAACATAGATTGTACAACACAGGGAATTACAGTCATTATTTTGTATCAATAATAATTTTCAATGGATTATAATCTATATAAATACTGAATCACGTTATATACATAAAACTAATATAATATTGTTAATCAACTATATCTCAATTAAAGAGCAAAAAACAAACAAAAGATCAACCTGAACACTCCTTAAATATCTATTGGTCAAAACTGAGATCAAACTTCATCATGGGTTTGATTATTTAGGGATTGGAAATGAAGAAATGGGTGATAAGGTATTTCAAACAGGCTATCACAATGAACAAAGGCATGGCAGAGAAATAGGGGTGTGTTTTTGTGGGGAAAAAATTGCAGAAAGATGATGTCTGATAGTGTGTGGTCAGGGCGCAGCATGTATAACTGAGTGGGCTATGAGATAAAGGTTGGCAGAAATGTTGGTTAAGTTGTTTTACTCTGCATACAATGATCATCTGTTGGTAAGTTGGATAAAGGGAAGGCAAGATCAAAGCTGTGTTTTGAGAAAAATCTGGAGGATTGGAGAGCGAGTAGAAGTAGGGAGATGAGTTTCAGAAAAACTGCTCAAGCAGAAATGAAACACCTGTTAGAGTTTGTCCACATCAGCTTACAAATTAGCTGGCCCCAACTCAAAGACTATTGCAAGACCAATAAACGAAGAAAGAGAATGTTTCTTGGAGCCTTATTTATTTTGTTTCATCATGTTTCACAATTGTCACTGTTGACTGTCTTCTAAAAACAACCAGGGCAGGATGGATGAAACCATTGGAATTTTTCTTATTTTGTTTTGTAATTTTTTTGCCATGTAATCTTGAGACTACATCTGAGAATCTGGAAATTACTCAGGTGATTTTCTTATTCTCTTTTGAAAAACAAAGATGATAGTCTCTTTTAATTCATCAGATAAAGCCCTGATGCTACTAGTCTGTGCAAACTGTTTATTGAAGCTTGGAATTTAGCACTCAGGGAATGTTTAAATTATCCTGGAGTATCATATCCTCCCCTGATGTCTTGCCAAAGGAAAGAATTCAAGAGATATTTATTGAAAGAATAATAATTTGCTGCAACATTTGTTGCAATAGTTTCTACCTGGATTTTGCCTTCACGGATTTTGTCCTACACATTAGGGTATATCACCTGGCCCCTCAGGCTTCTTGTCCAGTACTGACCTTGAAACTGTTTCTTTGATCTTTTGTGCTGAGTCAGAAAGGAGGGGGTGGGACTACATCTAGACAGTTTTACACATGGAGGTAATGCATAGGAAGTTGGAACGGGTATTAGGGTTGGCAAGACTGCTATTTGTAATTGACATCAGGAGGTATCATTTACAATGAAACCTATGTAAATATATGGGAACAATGGTTGGATCATCCTTCCAGTATTTGATAGATCTATCAGTATCTTATAGGTCAAAGTAACAAAAATAAATAAGGATAAAGAAGATATGAGCAACATTAGCAAGGTAATCCTTATAAATAGTGGATCAGTTTAACAAATTTTAAAATTCACCTTCTGTTCACAAGAAGCATTTAGAAAATATAGCAAGCAAAAGATCATAAACCATTTCACAGCAAATGTCAACAAATAAATATTTGCATCACTTAAAATATTTTCTAACTACAATGCAATTAAATTAAATAAGTAAAAATTCTCTATGCCAATATAACAAAATAGTACAGACTAATTACAGATTGAGAGGAGATATTTGTAATACAGATCTTCAGTTTATATCCCAATAAACCCATGGTAAGTTGAAAATACTGTGAGTCAAAAATTATTTAATACATCTAACCTACAGAATATCATAGCTTACCCTTGCCTACCTTAACACTTACATTACCCTACAGTTGAGCAAAATCATCTCACACAAGGCCTATAAGGTAATAAAGTATTGAAAAACTCATGTAATTTATAGAATAATGTACTGAAAGTAAAAAACAGAATGGTTGCCTGGGTATAGTATGTTGGTGAGTATAGCAGTTTTTTTTATCTTTGTGATCATGTGGCCAACCGGGAGCAGAAGCTTGCTGTCACTGTCTAACACCAAGAGAAAGTATTATACTACATATTGCTAGCCAAGGAAAAGATCAAAATTCAAAATGCAAAATATGGTTTTGACTGAATGTCTATTGCTTTCACATCACTGTAAAACTGAAATATAGTAAGTGGAATCATTGTAAGTCAAGGACCGCCTATGTATAAAATTAAGATGATCAGAACTTCTACCTTTGACTATGAGGAACTAATAGTTTCCAGAATTTTATACTGTAAACAAACAGAAAATGATCACAATATATAGAAATAACTATCTTCAGACAAACACCTGTAAGCCCCAGCAGAAGAGAAATAAAATTAAGTGAGCCCTAGTCTCACTCCTGCTTTCAGCCTAGAGGCAATTTCTGGACCAGGCAATAGGGAAGGAAACCAAAACAGAGCCCAACATTAATGTGTTAAAGAGGCCAAGATTTCTATTCAGGGAATCTTTGGAAACTTGATTTTGTGGGCAAAAAAATCAGAGAAAGCAGAGCTAAGCAGAGAAAATCTTCAGAAATCTTCATATGGGTCCTTTTGTTTCTTTGACTAAATACTAATCAACATGCATAGGGCAAAACTCTAAGAAGCTAAGCAAAGAACATCTCAGGATAAAGCAGAATTACTGGGGACCTGGAAGCCAAACAAAAGTTCTCAGCAGCCAGAGTGAATCCACAGTTATTCAACAGAGACCCCAAAAGAGTCATGTGTTATTACTGGTACTAAACTAACCACAGAGGAAAAGTATTCTAGGTTTGTCCTAAAATAAAAGAACAGAAACTTAAAAATAAGCTTAAAACTTATCAAACTACTTAATAATTAACACTCTGCCAGAAACAGTCCAGCATTCTTTGAAGAAATATAGCAAAATAGTATTTAACAAAGTAAAATTCAAATTCAAAATATCCAGCATTCAAACAAGGTAAATAGATAGCCAATAAGGCAAAAAAAAAAAAAAAAAAAGTACTCATAATCCATGGAAAATTCTTTCAATAGAAATAAACCAAGAAATAACAAAAGTGATGGAACTGGCAAACATGAATATCAAATGTGTTCTTATAATTATGTTCAAAGATTTAAAGAAAAACATGAATACAATGAGAAAACATAATTTTAAAAGAACCAAATGTAACTTCTAGAGGTTAAAAATATAATATCTGAAATATAATTTTCATTAGATGGGCTTAGTAGAAAATAAAATTTCTTCCTTAGTGGAAGAAAAACATTATTGATTCTCAACATTATTAACCATCATGAGATAATACTATACAAGTTAAAATTAAAAGATTAACAGTATCAAATGTTGAGGATGTGTAGTAACTAGGGCTCTCATAAATCACTGCTATTAATATAAAATCTACAATATTAAAAAAAAACTTTTGGTGGTTCCTTAAACAACTAAACATATAGTTACTGTACAACCTAACAATTAAATCCTTGAGTGTTTATCCATGAAAAATGAATATATCTGCCATAAAGACTTATACAAAATTATTTTCAGAAGCATTACTAATAATCCCAAATCTGGAAACAACAAAAAAGCTCATTCAGAGGCAATAAATAAACTGTGGTATTGTCTATGAAGTGAAGTGTTACTTAGAAATAAAAAGCAATGAACTATGATACAGGTAAGAAGATGGATAAATCTCAAAAAGATTGTGCCAAGCAAAAGAAGCTAGACAATAATATATACGATTTCATTTATATAAAACTCTAGGAAAAAACATATATTTTATAGTGATTGGAAACAGATCATTATTGCTAGGGTCAGATGAAGTTGAGGAATTGAATAGGAAGAGACACAAAGGGTGCTGGAAATATTTTATATCTCAGTTTTTGTGATGGTCAGTTACATAAGTATACATATGTCAGAACTCATCAAATTGTACACTAAGAGTGGGTTCACTTTTGTATGTAACTTGCTCCTCACCAAGTTCATTTAAAACAATAAAAATTTTGTTGTTATATATCCAAGTTTGTTTAAAAAAATCCTAATGTACTATTAAGTGTATCTTTGTACTTTCAAGATTATAACCCTATGTATAAATGACAAAAGACTTATCAGTTCAGTCTAGTCACTCAGTTGTGTCCAGCTCTTTGCAACCCCTCAGACTGTAGCACACCAGGCTTCCCTGTCCATCAACAACTCCCAGTTTGTTCAAACTCATGTCCATCAAGTCAGTGATGCCATCCAACCATCTCATCTTCTGTCGTCCCCTTCTCCTGCCTTCAGTCTGTCCCAGCACCAGGATCTTTTCCAATGAGTAGGTTCTTCATATCAGGTGACCAAAGTATTGGAGCTTCAGCTTCAGCATCAGTTCCTTCCAATGAATATTCAAGACTGATCTCCTTTAGGATGGACTGATTGGATCTCCTTGCAGTCCAAGGGACTCTCAAGAGTCTTCTCCAACACCACAGTTCAAAAGCATCAATTCTTTGGTGCTCAGCCTTCTTTACGTCCAACGCTCACATCCATACATGACTACTGGAAAAACCGTAGCTTGGACTAGATGGACTTTTGTTGGTAAAGTAATGTCTCTGCTTTTCAATATGCTATCTAGGTTGGTCAAAGCTTTTCTTCCAAGGAGCAAGGGTCTTTTAGTTTCATGACTGCAATCACCATCTGCAGTGATTTTGTTTCATGGCTGCAGTCACCATCTGCAGTGATTCTGGAGCCCAAGAAAATAAAGTCTGTCACTGTTTCTATTGTTTCTCCATCTATTTGTCATGAACTGATGGGACTGGATGCCATGATCTTAGTTTTCTGAACGTTGAGTTTTAAGCCAGTTTTTTCACTCTCTTCTTTCACTTTCATCAAAAGGCTCTTCATTTTCTGCCAAAGGGCTTATAGGTATAATAACTAAAGTCAACCAATAGAAAAATAAGCAGGACACTCAAAGAGAGGACATCAAGTGGTCACCAAATACATAAAACAATAATCAGGGAAGTGTTAATTAGTACCTCATTTTCATCAAACACCTATCAATATGACTAAAATTAAAAACACTGATTATGCCATATGTTGCCAAACTTATGAAACAAGTAGAATTCTCAATTCCTGCCTGTAAGTTAGTAAATTGATGTGACTATTGAGAAAACCAGCAATTGTCTACTAAAATTGAATGTAAACACATCCTATGACCCATGAATTCCATCACTAATCATATATAAATTTGAAATGCATGGGTGCACTAAAGTATCTGTATAAGAATATTTATTGTTTTTGCTAAGTGGTGTCCAACTCTTTTGCAGTTCCATGAACTGTAACCCACCAGGCTCTCCTGTCCAAGAGATTTCCCAGACAAGAATATTGGAGAGTGTTGCCATTTCCTTCTCCAGGGGATCTTCCTGAACTAGGCATTGAACCTGCATGTCCTGCATTGCAGGCAGGATCTTTACCACTGAGGTACCAGGAATGCCCATAAGAAAGTTTCAGATCAGATCAGATCAGATTAGTCACTCAGTCATGTCCGACTCTTTGAGACCCCATGGATTGCAGCACGCCAGGCCTCCCTGTCCAGCACCAACTCCCGGAATTCACTCAGACTCACATCCATCGAGTCAGTGATGCCATCCAGCCATCTCATCCTCTGTCGTCTCCTTCTCCTCCTGCCGCCAATCCCTCCCAGCATCAGAGTCTTTTCTAATGAGTCAACTCTTCGCATGAGGTGGCCAAAGTACTGGAGTTTCAGCTTTAGCATCAGTCCTTCCAAAGAAATCCCAGGGCTAATCTCCTTCAGAATGGACTGGTTGGATCTCCTTGCAGTCCAAGGGACTCTCAAGAGTCTTCTCCAACACCACAGTTCAAAAGTATCAATTCTTCGGTGCTCAGCCTTCTTCACAGTCCAACTCTCAAAGTTTATAGGACCATTATTCATCATTATGTCAAATTGGAAGCAACCAAAAGCCTATAAATTATACAATGGATAGAAAACTTGTAGTTTATTCACATAGAATATTTCATTCAGTAATGGTACAGGAAACCAGGATAGTGATTACTTTTAAAGAAGAGAGGAACAGTAATTGGGAGAAAGGGACTTCTGGGATAGATACAATAGTACTCTGCTTTTTGACTTGCCAAGAAAATGCACTGGTCATAGCAAACACCCTCTTCCAACAACACAAGAGAAGACTCTACACATGGACATCACCAGATGGTCAACACCGAAATCAGATTAATTATATTCTTTGCAGCCAAAGATGGAGAAGCTCTATACAGTCAGCAAAAACAAGACCAGGAGCTGACTATGGCTTAGGTCATGAACTCCTTATTGCCAAATTCAGACTTAAATTGAAGAAAGTAGGGAAAACCACTAGACCATTCAGGTATGACCTAAATCAAATCCCTGATGATTATACAGTGGAAGTGAGAAATAGATTTAAGGGCCTAGATCTGATAGATAGAGTGCCTGATGAACTATGGAATGAGGTTTGTGACATTGTACAGGAGACAGGGATCAAGACCATCCCCATGGAAAAGAAATGCAAAAAAGCAAAATGGCTGTCTGGGGAGGCCTTACAAATAGCTGTGATAAGAAGAGAAGTGAAAAGCAAAGGAGAAAAGGAAAGATATAAGCATCTGAATGCAGAGTTTCAAAGAATAGCAAGGAGAGATAAGAAAGCCTTCCTCAGTGATCAATGCAAAGAAATAGAGGAAAACAACAGAATGGGAAAGACTAGAGATCTCTTCAAGAAAATTAGAGATACCAAGAGAACATTTCATGCAAAGATGGGCTCGATAAAGGACAGAAATGGTATGGACCTAACAGAAGCAGAAGATATTAAGAAGAGGTGGCAAGAATACACAGAAGAACTGTACAAAAAAGATCTTCACGACCCAGATAATCACGATGGTGTGATCACTGACCTAGAGCCAGACATCCTGGAATGTGAAGTCAAGTGGGCCTTAGGAAGCATCACTACGAACAAAGCTAGTGGAGGTGATGGAATTCCAGTTGAGCTATTTCAAATCCTGATGAATGATGATGTGAACTTGCTGCACTCAATATGCCAGCAAATTTGGAAAACTCAGCAGTGATCACAGGACTGGAAATGGTCAGTTTTCATTCCAATCCCAAAGAAAGGCAATGCCAAAGAATGCTCAAACTACCACACAATTGCACTCATCTCACACACTAGTAAAGGAATGCTCAAAATTCTCCAAGACAGGCTTCAGCAATACGTGAACTGTGAAATTCCTGATGTTCAAGCTGGTTTTAGAAAAGGCAGAGGAACCAGAGACCAAATTGCCAACATCTGCTGGATCATGGAAAAAGCAAGAGAGTTCCAGAAAAACATCTACTTCTGCCTTATTGACTATGCCAAAGCCTTTGACTGTGTGGATCACAATAAACTGGAAAATTCTGAAAGAGATGGGAATACCAGACCACTTGATCTGCCTCTTGAGAAACCTGTATGCAGGTCAGGAAGCAACAGTTAGATCTGGACATGGAATAACAGACTGGTTCCAAATAGGAAAAGGAGTACGTCAAGGCTATATATTGTCACCCTGCTTATTTAATTTGTATGCAGAGTACATCATGAGAAATGCTGGGCTGGAGGAAGCACAAGCTGGAATCAAGATTGCCGGGAGAAATATCAATAACCTCAGATATGCAGATGATACCACCCTTATGGCAGAAAGTGGAGAGGAACTAAAAAGCCTCTTGATAAAGTTGAAAGAGGAGAGTGAATCAACATTCAGAAAATGAAGATCATGATCTGGCCCCATCACTTCATGGGAAATAGATGGGGAAACAGTGTAAGACTTTATTTTTTGGGGCTCCAAAATCACTGCAGATGGTGACTGCAGCCATGAAATTAAAAGACGCTTACTCCTTGGAAGGAAAGTTATGACCAACCTAGATAGTATATTGAAAAGCAGAGACATTACTTTGCCAACAAAGGTCTGTCTGGTCAAGGCTATGGTTTTTCCTGTGGTCATGTATGGATGTGAGAGTTGGACCTTGAAGAAAGCTGAGCACCGAAGAACTGATGCTTTTGAACTGTGGTGTTGGAGAAGACTCTTAAGAGTCCCTTGGACTGCAAGGAGATCCAACCAATCCATTCTAAAGGAGTTTAGCCCTGGGATTTCTTTGGAAGGACTGATGCTAAAGCTGAAACTCCAATACTTTGGCCACCTCATGCGAAGAGTTGACTCATTAGAAAAGACTCTGATGCTGGGAAGGATTGGGGGCAGGAGGAGAAGGGGACGACAGAGGATGAGATGGCTGGATGGCATCACTGACTCAATGGATGTGAGTCTGAGTGAATTCCGGGAGTTGGTGATGGACAGGGAGGCCTGGCATGCTGCAATTCATGGGGTCACAAAGAGTCGGACATGACTGAGCGACTGAACTGATCTGAACTGAACAGTACTTACATGGATATGTTCAATTATAATAATTAGTTGAACATTATACTTAAGTTTACGTACCTTCTCCTTGTAAATTTTATACTCACAGATTTAGAAATTAGAGATTAAAGGATGACAGATTATCACCAATATCTCATTTCTATCTAGTGGGCTTTTTTTTACTTTCAGTGTCTATTCTTCTAGATCACATAATAAAATAATTCTCTTTAGAAAAACTCTTATCTAAATTACTTTTTGTTTCTGACATTATGATAGTCAGGTTACGTGGAATAATCTTTCTGACAAAAGCAATGTACAAAGTTGAATTAAATATGAATAAATGTATTCTTGATACATCTAGATATGTATAGAATTAAATTACTTGTAGCATACAAATGTTTTAACTAATAATTATAAAAGCTAAATAAAAATTTTAAATAGCTCTTAAAAAGGTATCAGAAAACCACTAAGGATATGAAGACTTTGGCGGCCAAACTTAGGGGAAAGGAGAACCACAGAGAGGTGGGATGATATTCTGCATATGCTCTTTCTTTGGGGACATTTCCCAATTCTGACTTGAGAGTAAGAGGCTGAGAATATATATATATAGAAGATCATTGTTAAGGGTCAGAAAAATTAGTAAAACTTTTATGGGAAAATACATGGCCAGTTTTCCTTTTTAGACATTTGCCAAGTTCTCAGACAAAGCAAAAAGCCCCTGGAAGGCATACTGGAGTTTTTTGCAGTTTTTCCATGCTGAAAAGACCAAGAATTTAGTACCCATTAGAAGGAAGGACATTGGTGAACACACTAGGATTTTAGTTGAAAGTCCTAAGGAGCTATTCCCTAAGAAAACAGGTTAAGCAGGGTAGATGTGTACTTTCCAAAATAACAACCCAGCTTTTGACTCAGAATAATTAGTTAGGTTCATATGCTCACTTCTCATACTCTATGGGGAGCCACTAAAAGGTAAACTATCTCTAGAGAAAAAAAATGCCATAATTTGCATAGTTTGTTACACACAATGTCTTACATTTAGTAAAAACTTACCAGACATAGTATCAAACAGGCCACTACATATAAAAAACCCAAAGTGAAAACAAAATAAACCAAAATCAGATGCATAGATCATTTAGACGTTAATCAGGCAATGATATTAACTCTGCTCGACATTTCCTCAAGTTATAACAAAAGATAGGTAAATAGTGATGTGATAGAGAATTTTACCAAGAATCAAACTCTGAAAATGGATTGCTGAGCTGCCAAAAATGAAGAAACATGAAGGAGCCAAATATGAAGGTAAAGCAGAAATTGCCAGATACTATATGCACGATAGGAGAAGGCAATGGCACCCCACTCCAGTATTCTTGCCTGGAACATCCCATGGGTGGAGGAGCCTGGTGGGCTGCAGTCCATGGGGTCGCTAAGAGTCTGACACGACTGAGCGACTTCACTTTCACTTTTCACTTTTATGCATTGGAGAAGGAAATGGCAACCCACTCCAGTGTTCTTGCCTGGAGAATCCCAGGGACAGGGGAGCCTGGTGGGCTGCCGTCTATGGGGTCGCACAGGGTCGGACACGACTGAAGCAACTTAGCAGCAGCAGCAGCATATGCACACTATACAATATGTTGGAGAAGGCGATGGCACCCCACTCCAGTACTCTTGCCTGGAAAATCCCATGGACGGAGGAGCCTGGTAGGCTGCAGTCCATGGGGTCGTGAAGAGTCGGACACGACTGAGCGACTTCACTTTCACTTTTCACTTTCATGCACTGGAGAAGGAAATGGCAGCCCACTTCAGTGTTCTTGCCTGGAGAATCCCAGGGACGGGGGAGCCTGGTGGGCTGCCGTCTCTGGGGTCGCACAGAGTTGGACACGACTGAAGCGATTCAGCTGCAGCAGCAGCAAAGAGTTCTGCAACATTTGTGGCTTTAGATTCGTTTGTTTTTGGTAATTGTGCAATGTAGAGGACTCAGGATATGAAAGTTTAGGGTGTACTATGTTCTGAATTGTGCCCCCCCCCTAAAATTTTTATGTTGAAGTTCTACTTCCCATTGTGACTGTATTTGAAGATGCGGCTTTTAGCAAGTAATTAAGGCTAAATAAAGTCATAAGGGCCCCAATTCAATAGGATTGGCAGCTTTACAAGAAAAGGGAGAGAGAGGTTAACCTGCCTCTTCACTGTGTGAGGACACAATGAGAAGACACCCATCAGAAAGCCAGAAGAAAATTCTCACCAGAAACCAACCATACTGGCACTCTGACCTGACTTTCAGCTCCCGAAATGTGAGGAAATAAAATTTCTGTTGTTCAAGCCATCTCTTCTATGTCATTCTGTCATGGCAGCTTGAGAAGACTAACATGGTTATAGGCAAATTTAGAAATTTAATAGGAAGTTGGGTATACACATAAATCTGGGCAAAGAATTGTATTCTCAGTTGAAGGGTAAATGAAGAACAAACTTCTTCACAGAGAAGAGCAAGGGAACATGCCTGTGATTTGATTCATATACCAAAGGAAAAATGAAAATCTTTCCATAGAATGTTAATATAAGTCAATTCTCAGATGGATTTTTCAGTCCAAATTTCTGCTACTTTGTAGTATGAAACACCTCATGAAAATAATTTAATTTGAAGTGGTTTTGAGTTATAGTGAACTAAAACAATTAGCAGAACCATATGCAAATCTTCTCAGAAAATGCAAAAACTCAGTCCATGCCACTAAATACTCCCACAGATAAAATTCCAAAAAAAACATGCTCTAAGTAAAAGAGAGCAAAAACAAAAAGGAACCAAAATACTGACAGTGAAAGTTAAGATAAAAAGTAGATAGAAGAATTAGAACTATAATGACTTCATATATTAGAAATATTCAATTTTCACATAAAATAAGAATGTTTAATTTAAAAAAAATTAAAGGAGCTTAAAAATAGCAAGGAATAAGAAATAGGGGGAAATGACTAAGTATATTTGGAAAAGTACCAAAAATAATTTATAGAAATGGAAAATGTAATTATTAAAATTAAACTTTTAATGACTAGTTAAAACTTAGATTACATGCAACTGAGGAAAAAATGAGTGAACTAGATTATTAAGCCAAAAACATTACCCAAAATGAGTCCAGAGAAACAAAACTAAAATAAAAGAAAAAGGAAAAATATGAAAGGGAGATTAAGGTGCATAGAGGATATATTGGAAAGGTCTAACATATGAATAATCAGAGTTCCAAACAGAAACAAGAGAAAGAAAAGAAGTGACATTCAGTTATATAATGGCTGAGCATTTTTCAGAATATAGAAGAACAAACAATATACTTCTGGTAGAAGTATGAATTTTGGCACACATTTTGGTATAACTTACTAGAGTTAAGGGGCTTCCCAGATGGCTCAGTGGTAAAGAACCCACCTGCCAATGCAGGAGATGCAGGTTTGACCTCTAGGTCAGGAAGATTCCCTGGAGGGGAAATGGCAACCCATTCCAGTATTCTTGCCTGAAAAGTTTCATGGACAGAAGAGCCTGGCAGACTACAGTCCATGGGATTGCAATGAGTTGGACACCACCGAACAACTGAGCACGCATGCACACAATAGAATTAAATGTGATTATTCCTTAAAATTCATTCATTTTACTCCAATGGTCTGTACCTTAGACAAGTTCTTACACATGTGCATTATAAGACATGTCCAGTGTTTTTCATAGGAGTGCTGCTCATAATAATTTGTGTGGTATATTCAGACAGTAGAATAACACACAACTAAAAGTATCATGGATTAAACTTGAAAACATTAGGAAGCAACTGAAAGGAAATACACAGCATATAATTACACTTAATAAAATACAAAACAATAATTTTTAAAATATAAATTTATTTATTTTAATTGGTGGTTAATTACTTTATAATATTGTATTGGTTTTGCCATACATCAACAATAATTTTTATAGAGATTTATATATCAGATGAACCCCCACACAAAGAACACCATTGCTATTATTGCTTGTCTACCCAATCTTTGTTCCATACTCCCATGAACAAATAAATAAGTAAATGTATATACACACATATTCTTTACATAGCATGTATTATATACATGCATAGATTTTTTTAAAGCTTGCAACCATACCATATATATTTTTATAACATGCTTGTTTCACTTAGAATAAATTGTAAACAGTTTCTCATGTCAAAAATAAAATCTGTAAATTATTTTATTGGCTGCATAGAATTGTAGCATATGGATGTACCATACTTAACCAATCTTTTACTATTCAACATTTAATTGATGCAAACATTCTTCCATAATAAACAGCATTGGAATAATGCATATCCTTACACATAAATTTTTATGTTATGTCACTTTTTATTTCAATAGGTCACATTCCTTTCAGTAGAATAGCTTGTTGAATGGTTATTACACTATACACTGCCATCAGCAATATGAAAGTAATCACAACCCTACTAGCTTTTCTAGATACTAATGCTTAATTTTTATCAATTTGATATCAATGGCATCAAGCTGTTTTAACGAATCCTTCTCAATCTCTAGTGAGAATGAAACTTTTCATGTATAAATGGGTCTTTTCTTTTTATTCTTTTATAAATAGCTTGTACATCTGTTTCACCTACTTGTGTGTATATATATATATATATATATATATATATATATACACAACTTGTACAATTATCTTGTCTATTTTTCTTCTGAATAGACTGCTTTTCAAAAACAATGTGAAATGCATGTGTGTATGTATATATGCATTTTCTGAAACTATTGTGTAATACACTATTGTTTTCTAGCATTGTATTTGGTCAGGCTTCCATGCCAGACAAACCAATATATTGTCACTGGTCTTGTTCTTAGTGCTGTTGCCTGCCGTGCCCTCCTCAGTGCTGGTGAACTGTTCCATATACCCTGTGGCCCCTAGGCATTGCTGTAGAACAATGCCTTCAAAATGAATGTTTTAAAAAAATGATAAATAAATATCATATTCCATCTCTAATATGTCCCTTCCTTACCATTAGCTTTCACCTATATTGGGGATGTTAATGGGATTTTGCCAGAATCTTTTACTTTCTGCTGTAATGCTGGACATCTTTATCAGGAATAGATATCAAGAATAGATTTGAATAGATATCAAGAATAGATTTGAATAGATATCAAGAATAGATTTGAATAGATATCAAGATTTGAGTAGATATCAAGATTTGAATAGATATCAAGATTTGAATAAATATCAAGAATAGATTTGAACAGAATAGATATCAAGAATAGATTATCAAGAATAGATTTGAGCCCTATTTTATTTCAGTCTAGCTCCAGAAATTTCTTGAGGTATCTAGAATATAAAAGGCATTCTTCTTTATTTTGGCTTTGTGTGTATTTGTATCCATTTTAAATTCCTTTGTCCATTTTAATAGTGGTTTGCTATTAAGAAGAAAAAGATCTTACTTAATTCATGGCTATTTTTGTAGCAATTTAAATGGGGATTTTAATCAGAGATCACACCCTCTGGGATTGGTATGGATTTTTCCTATCCCATTATAATCACTCTTGTTTGAGAATATCTTGGGTAATGGAAAACAAGTTGGGAAAAAGTGATCAAAAGTTTAAATGAAAGAAAAATACAGTTGATACCTGATTTGTTACCTAAGTTTATCTCACTAATATTTTGCAAGGAAGAAAAACAGTGTTTTTGAATCATTGGATGGCAATTGCTTTCATTTCATTGTTAAATCCAATGACTAGTCTGAGTAAGAAAGAAACACCATGTCCTTAGTCCATGGTAGTGGCTTCCTCACTGTTTAGTAAAGTTTAAATCCCATAGATGTAATAATTGGTACAGACAGAACTAGATCAAAGGTCATGCCAGACTGAGGTTATTTGGCTCATCAATCTATCAGGAACACTAAAAAAAAAAAAAAAAAAAAAAATGAGATTAAGAAAATGTTTCTATAAGAGCTCATCTCAAAGAAAGTACTACATGTGTCTGAAAGGAATACATTGATAAGTTACCTGGATCATTCTTGGGTTGCATAACATGATTACTAAACTTCCTTCTTGGAAAAGGAAATGGCAACCCACTCCACTATTCTTGCCTTGAGAATTCCATGGACAAAGGAATCTGGCAGGCTATAGTCCGTGGGGTTGCAAGAGTCGGACACAACTTAGCAACAAAATCACCACCACCACCAAACTTCCTTCTAAGGCTGGTGGGTTCAGTTAGCAGCTGGGCTCTTGTTTTGCTAATGGAGTTATGTGAAAAAATAACTGGGATATTCCTTCTCATTTTTCTCCCTTGCAACTTTAAAGAGATGTTCTTAAAATAGCTATTTATATCAGCTTGAATGGGCATCAACTTTTCAGCCTCTAAGTCACCCACATATCATACCAGTCTGGGGAAAGGAGATCCCCATACAAATCTATGACAATACCCATCCTGACACTTCAACATTAGGTAAAGGGGTTTGATGTGCTTTTGTTTCTCACAGGATTATACTACAAAATACTTTAAAAGTAAAATTTCTCCCCGGGCATATTGAACAGTGTTACTTGAGAAAATCAAAACATAGCCCAGTGGAAAATCAATGTTCATTTTCATTCTTTTCTGCAAAATCAGTATCTTTAATAGCAATGAGATCATTGGCATGAAGGAAAAGCACACCAGACACAGATACACATTTAGAGACATAAAAAAATGGATCTCTGGAGCTAATAGTGCAGACTACATTGTATGAAACATATTAAAGCAAAATTAAAGACTATCAGTTCAGTTCAGTTCAGTCACTCAGTCGTGTCTGACTTTTTGTGACCCCATGAACTGCAGCACGCCAGGCCTCCCTGTCCATCACCAACTCCCGGAGTCCACCCAAACCCATGTCCATTGTGTCGGTGATGCCATCCAACCATCTCATCCTCTGTCGGCCCCTTCTCCTCCTGCCTTCAACTTTTCCCAGCATCAGGGTCTTTTCAAATGAGTCAAATCTTTGCATCAGGTGGCCAAAGTATTGGAGTTTCAGCTTCAACATCAGTCCTTCCAATGAACATCCAAGACTGATCTCCTTTAGGATGGACTGGTTGGATCTCCTTGCAATTCAAGGGACTCTCAAGAGTCTTCTCCAACACCACAGTTCAAAAGCATCAATTCTTCTGCGATCAGCTTTCTTTATACAGTCAATCAAGTTCTACTATAAGGAATAAAAACTGTCAGTATGTTTGTGCATGTATATATTATTTGTTTGTATTGTTGTTTGTTTATATATTGTTTGTATATTGTTGTTTGTTCAGTCACTAAGTTTTGTCCGATTGTTTGCAATGCCATGAACTGCAGAACGCCAGGCTTCTCTGTCCTTCAATATCTCCCAGAGTTTGCTCAAACTCATGTTCATGGAGTCAGTGATGCCATCAAACCATCTCATCCTCTGTTGCCCTCTTCTTTTCTTGCCTGATATTTCCCAGTGTTAGGATTTTCCCAATGAGTCAGCTCTTCACATCAGGTGACCAAAGTATTAGAGCTTCAGATTCATCATCAACCTGCCCAGTACCATGATTTGAAAGCATCAATTCTAGTCAATTGCATCATACTAGTTAGTAGTAATCAACTAAGCGTGAAGAAAATACCAGAAACTGATTTCATAATTCCACTGAAAATATATCTATAAAAAAGAGTGGAGATATTTACAGAGATATGTTTTTAATTTTGAATCCACTGAGAGTACATTTTTAAAGGTTTCATTCAAGTTCACTCAGATATTTTTAAGAAACATTTTCATCATCCTCATTACATCTCAGGTTAAAAAATCTGTAGAAAACAATGGAAATGTAAAGTAAACAATGTTGATTAAACAAACTTGGGTACACTAGAGTCTAGATTCTAGATATGGGAATACTAGATTCTTATTAATATGCTCTTTTGATATAATTTCTGGCTGGGTATGCTATGTAATTTACTATGAAATTACTGAAATTTAGCATCATATATTCTAGATAAACATTAAACACTTAGGGGAATTTTTTAAAATTTATTTTTCTTATGACTTACACTTTTAACTTATACTTTGGTAACTTACACTTAATTTTCTATATAATCTTCCACCCACCTCTACCTTTTGCCCCCAAATCAGCCAGGCTCCTCTGTCCATGCAATTTTCCAGCAAGAATACTGGAGTGGGTTGCCATTTCTCGCTACAGGGAATCTTCCCAACTCAGGGATCTAACCTGCATCACCTGTGTCTCCTGCTTTGGCAGGTGTACTCTTTACAACTGCAACACCTGGGAAGCCTTTAGTATTTAACTTAGCACAAACATTTCCACATAAACTAATCAAACTGTGAAATCTAAGTTATCCCAATTGCCTAAGTGTCTGGATCTAATTTTATATCTCTAATACTTTCCAACTTGCTGATATTTGGATAGCTTATGATGATAGCTCATGAAGACCAAACTCCATGAAGACACCAGACTCTGGTATTTACAAGTTGTGGAATCTTGGGAAGGTTACTTGATATCTTGAGCCTTCATTCCCTCATCTGGAAAATATCTAGCTTAAGAAATGGTTATAAGGATGAAACAAACTCTTCTATGTATGTTACCTAACAAAGTGTCCACCTGGCTGCTGATACCTTCTTGATAACTCACTCTTTATAATGACTGTTGCCTCAGACTCCTGAAAGTAGAGTCCTACTGTGAAAGACTAAATTGCCAGACAAGGTCAACTTCCTTCTGGCTTATAGTACTATCTGCTTCCTGCAATTCTACATGGAGTGCTGAGAATTTGCTCAAATGAGAAAGTATTATTTACCATAGTGGAGTAACATCATAAAGTCGATCATCCATCTTTTCCTTCTTTCTAGACTGTGGTCTCCAGAAACTATAGATACATGTAGAGGATATTCTTTTCTATGTCCCTAGCAAGTGGCTACTTCACTAGTAAATATGTTATTGATGAAGTTCCATGACTAATGATGCCTATTGGGACCAAATATACATTCTCTATGCCCCTTTGAATATTGAACATGATATCATTGCCCTGCCAAAGATTTGCCCTAAAGCCACAACAATTTTTCAAAATTTACCCAAACCTTCTGTAGTCAGTTCTATCTTCTTTCCTCTTCTCACTGACCCTGTGCTCCTAAGACCTTGTATATCTTTAAACTGTGTTTTTTTTTTAATGGCATCTCTCTTAAGATCTTTCCCATCTTCTACTGTGTAATAGAGGTATTTCTCTATGTTTTACATCCCAATATTAAGCATAAAGTTTTTGAGATTATGACTGGGCCTTCATTTAAGCTGCTTTTCAATAAATAATTATTGGATTTTGACATCCTTGGCTTGAGGCCTTCCCAGAGATATTATCCCCCCAGAAGTCTTTGCTATATTAGTTCTGAAGTTAGGATTGATTTAGGGGGATTTAGGCCACATGTGAATAGATGGGAAGAAAAGAGGACTTTAAGGAAAGTTTCATAAAAAAAAGAGGAATATCTGCACAGATGTTTAAAAAAAAAAGAAAAAGAACAACGAAGGCAGGTTTCTGAGGTCAAACAAAACATTGGTTAAACAAAATTAAATTCTTTGTTGCAGAACATCTCAAATCCTGTGCTATCATAGATTGTGAAATATGCAAAGTTTCCTAACATGATTCGGCCATTAAAGATTTTTTTTTTTTTTCATGGAGAATCTAAAGGGATTAGTGGGAAACGCTGCTCTGTGTATCTATCCTGTCCATGATGGTTTCCTGTTGTCTACAGGGGAACAGTCTTGACAAGATTAATCAATTCCTTCTGAAGGCAATCTTGTAATAGCTTTCTTGACCCTTTGTCCTCTCAATTCACCAATGATCTTCATAGCTAAGTAAACCTTAATCAAAGTCACTGTTCTCTTAGGTTTTCTATAACATTATCTGGTTTAAATAACTGTTCCAGATTCAAGCTTTAATAGATGGGAATAAACAAGAGTATTAAAGACAACAAAGCCACCACGATTGTGCTTAATCTGGTCTTACAATTTTAACCACAACAGGATAATAAGGTTCTACCATTTTACCTGAAGGATGCTAAGGTATTTTATTTTCCCCCATTCATTTATTCAACAAATATTTTTGAGGGCCTACTTTATGCCAGGCACTATTTTAGGCTTTTGAGATACACCAATGAACAAGGACTGCATTTGTAGACCCTTCATTCTAGCTTGAAGAGGGAGGCAGACAATAAAAGTGAGCCTCGTTCGTGAAAATGCTGTGTATGATACTATAGTGGTGGAGACACGTCTTTATACATTTGTCTAGATGCAGAGAAGGTAAAACACTGAGTGAACCCTAATGTAAACCATAGACCTCGAGTGACGATGATGTGTCAGTGCAGGCTCATCAGTTATTATAAATGCATCACTATGGTGGGGGAAGCTGAAATGGAGGCATCTATGCATCAATGGTGGAGAAGGCAATGGCACCCCACTCCAGTACTCTTGCCTGGAAAATCCATGGACAGAGGAGCCTGGTAGGCTGCAGTCTATGGGGTCACTAAGAGTCGGACACGACTGAGCGACTTCACTTTCACTTTTCTCTTTCATGCATTGGAGAAGGAAATGGCAGCCCACTCCAGTACTCTTGCCTGGAGAATCCCAGGGACGGCGGAGCCTGGTGGGCTGCCGTCTATGGGGTCACACAGAGACGGACACGACTGAAGAGACTTAGCATAGCATTAGCATGCATCAATGGAGGCAGTGTGGCATCTGGGAATCCCTGTACTTTCCACTGAATTTTTCTGTGAACCTAAAACTGCTCCAAATAACAGTCTATCAAAATAAAAAACAGCCCTAGTAAATAAGCAAATGAACAATTAAATATGTTAGAAATCATACCTGCTACATGAATTTTTTTTTAAAAAAAGGGGTGGAGGATACATTGAAATTTTAAATAAAGTGCTCTTGTTGAGAAAGTGGCACTTTTGTAAAATAAGGAAGTGAGAGGCACACACAGAGGCTCTTTCTCTACTGGACAGACAGAAACACATTTTTAATGTTTTGGCAAATGACAAAGCAAAGTTCAGGTGCCACACAGGTTAGAGGAAAACTCTCCAATCTAGGGATTAGGAAAGGCTTTTTGGAGGAGGTAACTACTGATACTAATTTTAAAAGGTGAATAAACTCTAATATAAAGCTTATATTTTCTATTCCTGATAAAGCGATATTTAGAAGATGAATTGACAATTAGATGAGTAACCACTTTGGGGGTGCAATTTTATGCAGGGCTCTGTTAAATATGACACCTCTCACTCAGTACTGTATTACTGATTAGCATATTTTGCATACTGTCTTTTCCCAGGGGAACTGCAATTGGCATTGGGGGTGGGGGTTGGGGGTAAAGGAGCTGTCTGGTTGAATGAAAGGGAGAAGGACCCAGAAATGGAATTTTGAGCAGGCATGCCTACAGATGGAGGGTGAGGGTGGAAGCGGGTCTGTAGTTTTCCACATAGGTGGCCAACTCGTTGGCCTCAGCGTGTTACCAGTCATGAGGCTGAAGCTAAATGCTTTGTCAGTGTCTGCTCCTCCAAAAGAACTGCCATGGCAACCGCAGTACCCACAGACTTTGCTGAAAGCCTTTTGAGTTTCAGCGGAAAGAAAGGGCCATGTCAAACAAATGCTGATTCCCCCTCCTTCAAGTGCAGAGTCTGTCCAAACCTGGGAGCTCTATTTTTCAGTCTGGCGGCTCCTCTTGTCCTAAAAGCCTAACCTTCAATTTGAAAATGTTCTGAAAGCTTTCCTCAAAATGAAAATATTTGTTCAAATCCTCAGAATGCAATAAGAAAATATCCTTCTAGCAAAAGCAATGACTTAGCATTTTGGGGTTGGCACAAAAGTAGGAAAACATAGCAGAGGGAATCATAGCCTGGCTGGCTATTGGCTGGGTCTTGCTTCTGAGGATTAAATCGCCTTATGAACTTGGCTTACCTTCTCTCTTGATGGCTCTTGGATAGTATTCCCAAGACCTCATACTTTTATGTGCTCTAATTTACTTGGAGAATCGCATAGAGACTTACAATATCATGCTGCAGAGACTAACTTCCACAACCTCTTTATTTTCAAGATGGGGAAACTGAGGTCCACAGAGGTTTTATAGTTTCTCTCCAAGGCCACACAGTTAGTTGGTGTCAGAACTGGGAATAAAACCCAGTTTCCTGACTCTTTCAATTACCTCACATTACCTTCTCCTCCTCTCAGAAACGTTTTTTCCCTATTATCCTTTTTATTCCTAGGTCGTAAGATGAAGTTTGTATTGATATTAGTAAACGTTCTTGGAGCACACTCCAGAGGAAGTATTCTCAAGTGTGTACTCTTTAGGGAAACATAATACATGAATGAGAAACTAGGTGGTCTGAAAGAGGAATTATAAATGATAACACTTATTTCAAGTTCTCAGCCTTACTGAATGATAGGAGCCAACTTGCTTAACTTCTCTGTTTCTGTATTTGCAAAGTCAGGATGATCTGTTTCCATTTAGTGGTTACTCTGAGAAGAATTTGAAATCAGTGATGGGGGGAGTAGCATTTGGGGACTGAGGAGAAAAGAATCCCCATGCCCAGGTTTTGCTTTTAGTAGCTGTAATTGTGTGCAGTCTACCCGAGTCGTCCCCAAGTTAAAATTCTACTTCCCTCCCTTTGTTGTAGTTAGACCCACTCTTATCTATGTAACATGAAGACTCAATCTTACTATGTTTTGTAGTCAGATCTCTGAGTTGTGCAATATTTTGTATACTTAATTCATCTACTCAAAAAATGTTTGCACACTAGATCATTGTGTTAAGTGCTGAGGTCACAAATGGTTTCTTTTTCAACATTCGTTCAACAAAGGCTGCATTTAGTTAGTGTCTACTACATAGAAATTCTTGTGCTAGGTGCTGAGAATACTAAGCTAATTAAGATTAAAATGACTTTGAGAAACACATCTCTAGTGTGAGGCACAGGATGAACAAATAAAATTTAAACTGAATTCAGGTTTATCATACATTATTAGGTTTTTTTCCCTAAGAAAAATTAGGTAAATATTATTCAATGTCTCCCGTGAGTTTACAAGCATAATAAGATGTGTTATTATCAAAATAAAGATAAGGAAGCTATGATATTAGACTGGATGTTGCTGTCTTGTTTCTCTTTCTGAAATTTCTACAATGTTGTAGAACATTCATGGAGCATATTTCAACTCTTAATAGTTGAAGAACCACTGCTAGGACTCAAGCCCAGTCCCTAACCTTGAAGTCCTCCTAGCATATGAGATTTTGCATTGTTATCCACTATTTTATCAACTTTATGGGTTTAAGTGTTAGTGTGCTCACTTTAGTGACCTCTGAAACACCCCCCTAGCTTGGATGGATATACCATGAGTCACCATGGCCGACAGATACTTTGTTCTATCTGCCAGGCAGGGTCCCTTTTAATATCCTCCAATGCTCTGTGTCATTAATGAGGCTTTGCAGAGCTGGTTTATAGGATGTGATATATCCCTCAAAGAGATGTAGACATGTGGGATGGTATCATGATTATACTTCAGGAACATCAACTGAGAGTTTCCTTAAAGATTCAGAAGCTGCTCTTCCCTGTGGAAACATTAAGCAGAGTAATAACTGGAAAGGAGGAATAAGAAAGAAGATATGAGTGACTACATTTGGTGATATACATTTCATAATTGTGCATTAAGAAGCTTCTAATCCTATAGACTTGCTTTTAATAGAAACTAGATCCTTTTGAGCTTTTTATCTCCTAGGGCATCTTCCAGCATTGTAAGAAAATCTCCTACATAACAAGAAAAAATGAGGCATTAGGGTCTGAGCAATGGACTAGTGTCAGCGACAACAAAACGGCTTTAAGGCTGAGAAGTGTGGATTTTTCAAAACGAAGTGGGGGTCTTTAGGAAGGTATTAGATGAATAACAGCAGAAGAGAAAGCAAGAACATTCATGATGAATGTGTGGAAATGTCTCCCAAGCCAGATTGGGCAATACCAAAGAACCAGGATCACATGGCTGAAAGAACCTAGCCCACACTGTTTTGTTATGGGTCTGAAGGTCCCTGGGCAGGGACACTACAGGGAAGTTACGCTGTTTGTTACAGATTGTTGCTGTTTTTCATGCCATGTGAATGTGACCCTAGAACAAAGCAATTATGCTGCTCTGAGGGAAGTTTAGACACACCCTCATAGAACAAGGGTCAAAACCAAAACCACGACTCTTAGTCTCTTAGTTTTGACTCTCCCAGAGGCAAACCCTGAGATGAGGATTCACATACAAGTAGTTTATTTGGGTCATGCAGACAACATTGGTAGGTAAATGGAGAAAAACAGAAGAATAAAGATGGCCTATAAAAGATGTATTATTAAGTCACCTACCAGCCAGGGAATTGAAGCTTAAGCCCTGGAACTTACAGTCTGGCAAGCTGAACAGGGCGCTATTCTGTGCTTCCAGGAATGAAGAATTGCACAACTGGCATCTGGGGGTGGGGGTGGCCTCTGCCAAGGTGTACTTAACAATACAAGAGACATAGAGGCAGGGAATGGATGCGGGAGGGAGTAGCACCAAGGGCATCTACTGTGCCTCCAGCTAAGAGGTCGAGAGGGCTGGTTTAGTGCCTGCTACAGAAGAGATCTGTCCCAGTGGCGAAACCCACAGCATCCAAGAGAGCACCTGATCCCCTTCTGAGGCAGATTCAGGTCCTATAAACTCTTCTCTGCAGATTCAAGCAATAATTATAAGGATGTATTAAGGAAGTTAATATATGATGACTACTAGCTTCCTCTAGAAAGGTTAGGGCATTCCACCTCAAGGGACTAGGCTAATTGGGTAACCCACAGCATCGTGACATGCGATAGAGAATGGGCTTTCAACTCAGAGGAATCTGAGTCAGAATTCCAACTCTGATGTTGACTACGTAAATGATTCTTACTTTCTGGTGCTTGCTTTCCTCACCTGTCAAGTAAGGGTCTGATCAGTTACATTTCATGGTTCTTGGGAGAATTCTGAAGGTCTGCATCTGTGAAGTGCCTGCTATGGTTTGTGGCATCTTGGAGGAATGTCACACATATGAATCAAAGGACATAAGCACCCACAGAACCCCTTTGATCTCTCCCAGGTGCTGAGCACCACCCATTTGGGTCTCCTCATACAAACCTTGTTTTACAAACCACCTTACTGATCCAGGCTGATCTGACCTGCTGAGGCACAGTTTAGAACACTCTGCTACCATGGAGGGAGCTTCTCTGATGCCCTCTAACAGGGTTCACAGAAAATTGCCTCAAATGCAACATCCTATGGGAGAAAAGGAAAGCAGCATTGGACTCAGACAAACCTGGCTTTGCTACTTCCTATTCTGCTATGTAAAAACGTTTACTCAGTACCTATTTTATCCAGATCACTATATCAGATGCTACATAACCTTAGGAAAATCCAGGAATCTTGCCAGAAACGAGACCCTTGGGGATGGAGGAGGAACACACACAGGGATTGTCCCTTTTTTGAACACAGGAAAGGACTCCTCCTCCAACTCCTAAGTCTAGCTCAGCTATCCAGGGAACTGGCAAAAGGGGATCAGAAAGGCCATGATCACCTCAAAAGGGTTGGAAGAACTGGGAAAAAGATGCTTGAGGTTACCACCACATCATAACCTCTGAGATTTAGAACAGCAGAAATGCTAATTCCAAAACCCTACTAGGTGAAGAATGAAGGCAACTGACTTGTAAACATGTTTCCCTTTCATTAATTTCTGGAGAACATCTCTAGGCCTTCCAAAGGTGATAGATCTGACACTGACACATGCACTGAAATGGATGGTAAGTACCAAGAGCTGGCATGAGGGTAGAATGATGTCAGGGAATAATAGTGTTCTACTTGCCTCAATCAAGTCAGCATGGATGGCTTTATAAAAAGTTAGGGGACATGCTGGCTAGTCTCCATAGACTCATACTCCTTCCTTTTCTACTGTGCCCTGGAAGGTTGACCTGAATAGGTGACATCAGAAAGTTCCCTGCTGCGCCACCCTGGGATGGTTACGTCCTTCACCAAAGGTCACACCTATGGTCAGGGGACCCCTCCTGTGCAGCTAGACTCCTAGTTCTCTCCCTGACTCTTTGGGTCTCATGGTAGTCACACCTCCTGGCTAATAATCTGCAGCACTGATCTATTCCTTCATGGCTTCCATATATTCTGGATACATTTTTGGGAATAAACCATTTATTAAACTTTCCTCAATCACCCGGTTTGGGTGCAAACCCTCTGTTTCCTGCTGGGATCCTGATAGTGATCTATGCATTGGGAGCATGGAATGACCTCTTCCATTTGTTAAGTTTTGGTCAGTATAACAACTTTAGTGAGATGTCTCCAGGTACTGAAGAATAAATTTAAAACAGTTTATTCTTATTCTAACATTTATCAACTATATTCTGTTAAATCTCCTATTGGGGGCAGGATGCATGTTCTCTATATCATACTTCAATAAGAATCCATAGCTTTCAATTACTCTTGCTTACTAAGAAAACGTCATTCTGTTTTTCAGAATAGTGTCGTCCATTCTGAAAACTTCAGTCTCATTCTTGTAATCCTTCCTTCTCACCCCATGTAGGTTTGGTTAGTGGCTCTGGCCCTTGAGGACAGAGCCCATGGTCAGCTCTCACAGACATCCCCTCACCCTCCTTTCCCTCTGTTCTTCCCACATGATATTGGGGGTGATGGGGAGGAAACAGGAAAGACACATTGTCCCCACTTAAATGGCCGTTCCAGGGGAGGTTGCTGGATTCTCTAAGATGAATTGTGGTGTTTCTCTAACACTGACTGGCCATTAGCTTCTTTTGATGCAGAAGGCACTCCAATAATCATCTCAACTGGAAATTACTGGTTTACATTTTCCGTCTTCTCCTCCCATTCAGTACATCATCAAGGGCATCCTAGCTACCACTCTCTTGCTTTGGGAGTATCCCACTAACTGACTATTTTACATCAGTGATGCCAGCAAAACTGCTCAACTCCAGCCTGATGAAGGAAAATTCCCAGGTCCTTGCTGACTGTCCTTTGGCATTGAGCCCCCAAATCTCACTCTTTTCTTTCTCACACCCTGCCAGCATTGGGCATTCTGATTTGTTGGTTAAGCAACTCCAAGAGAAGAAATCCCCAGCTGAGTGCAGGGGGCACATCTTGAGTATCCTCTACCTTTATGAACACTTTTTATAGGTTATTTTTCTCTGTGCTTCAGGAAAGGGAAATTCCTGGAGAAGTGAACGGAAAGTCTAGCTCTTCCATGAGCTGTGATGTCCTCTCTCTGTGCCAGCCCTCCTCTACTGTGAAATTAGGAAGGAGATGAGCGTGTTCTCAGCAAGCCCTCTTGGGCAGGTGCTGCTTCCAAATCTGGCACTTTTCTCCTTTGTTCTCATCTTTAGTTCTTAGTCATAATTCAAGGAAAATCAAAAAGTCTCACTCAGCATCTAACACTTGCCTATTCCACCAAATTTTGATGGGAATCCCACATCTATTACATCATTTGATCTTCAAAAAAAGGTCTAAATTTCTAGGGCTAATGTGAATCCCATTTCAAAAAGCAATAAACTTTACGAATAAGGTCTAAAGAAGACTAGTGATTTGTATGAAAATTAATGCTAGAATATGAATTTGATAATAGAAACCAGGTCTCTTGACGCAGTCTTGTTGTTTGTTGTTCAGTTGCTCAGTCGTGTCTGACTTTCTGAGATCCCATAGACTGCAGCACTTCAGGCTTCCCTGTCCTTCACTATTTCCTGGAGTTTGCTCAAACTCCTGTCCATTGAGTCAATGACATCATCCAAACATCTCATCCTCAGTCACCTCTTTCTCCTCCTGCCCTCAATCTTTTCCAGCATCAAGGTCTTTTTCAATGAGTTGGCTCTTTGCATCTTAAGTGGCCAGAGCTTCAGTTTCAGCATCAGTCCTTCCAATGAATATTCAGGATTGATTTCCTTTAGGATTGACTGGTTTGATCTTCTTACAGTCCAAGGGACTCTCAAGAGTCTTCTCCAACACCACACTTTGAAAGCATCAATTCCTTGGCACTCAGCCTTCTTTATGGTCCAACTTTCACCTCCATACATGACCACCAGAAAAAAGCAAAGCTTTGACTAGACAGACCTTGGTTGGCAAAGTGATGTCTCTGTGTTTTAATATGCTGTCTAGGTTTGTCATAGGTTTTCTTCCAAGGAGCAAGCATCTTGGAATTTCATGGCTGCAGTCACCATTTGCAGTGATTTTGGAGCCCAAGAAAATAAAGTCTGTCACTGTTTCCATTGTTTTCCCATCTATTTGCCACAAGGACATGGAACCAGATGCTGTGATCTTAGTTTTTTGAATGTCTAGTTTACAGTCACCTTTTTCACTATCCTCTTTCACCTTCATCAAGAGGCTCTTTAGCTCCTCTTTGCTTTCTGCCATTATGGTGGTGCCATCTGCATATCTGAGGCTATTGATATTTCTCCTGGCAATCTTAATTCCAGCTTGTGATTCACCCAGTCCAGCATTTCACATGATATACTCTGCATATAAGTTAAAGAAGCAGGGTGACAATATACAGCCTTGATGTACTCCTTTCCTAATTTTGAACCAGTCTGTTGTTCCATGTCTGGTTCTAACTGTTGCTTCTTGACTTGCATACAGGTTTCTCGGAGGCAGGTAGGGTCTAATGATTTTTCTGATGGCAGATTAGGCTGTGAACACCCTGAGGAACAAGAGCAGATCTTGCTTATTTCTGTTTTCTTACATACTTGACAAGGATAATATATGTCCTGCAAATATCAACTAAATAGAAGAGCAAATACGATTCTAGAATTTCCACTGAGTCTCAGAATCTCAGACTGGAACAGGTCATTAAAGGCCTCTAATCCAACTATTCAGACAATGGTTGAATTCCATCTACAAATCCATTTTCCTCTTTACTGTTGCTCTTCAGTCTCTTAAAACTTATGATCATAAGCTCCAAGCATTTCCTTTTCTCAGCCAAACATTTTCAGCTAATATACTGATTCCAGAAGGGATGTGGTCTTGAATCTTTCATGGGCCATAACTGAACCATCAGAAGCAGTGCCATGAATTGACAGGCACTGTACTAATTTCTTTACTTACTCTCTTATTAAATTCTCACAAGAAACCTATGGAAGAAGATGTAATGATTATTATCCCAACTTTAAGATGAGAAAATTAGGCTTAGGCTAGTTATATTATTTTTCCAGCATCACAGAGCTAGAAAATAGTAGTGTCATATTTTGAAGCTTGAGACTGATTCCAGGGCCTGAGGTTTCGCACATGACAGCTCTCAAACAGGATTCTTAGTTGTGGTCTGACCAGGACAGTGTGCGCTGGAGACATCAATGCCCCCATTTCAGAATACTACACTTAAGGCTTCCTACACCATCTAGGAAAACATTTTTTATAATGAAAAACAGATTCTTGCTTCTCTGCACTGTCTTGAAAACACAGCTTTGTGGCATTCTCCTTTTTCATGTGTGATTCTCTTCCAGGCAGTCCCATTCCACAGAGCTGCTGGTTTTAAGAAACCAATATACATCTCTCTCACTATAAGGATGTGGCGAGAAGAGTGAAGTGTGAGCATATCAAGGCAAGTGCCATATCAATCCTGTCAGTAAAGGAAGGCTGCTTGCTGAGAAGAAGATTCAGGTTGTTTTGAATGAAGTTGAAATAGGAAACTTCTCTGTGTCTTTCCAGTGCTCCACAATACCTGTGTCCACAAGGTATTTCTCCAGAGGGAGACTATGACTATGGCATTGGGAGATAGCCTGACATCTGTAGACATACTGACTGTAGTGTCATTGATTTATTAAACTAGGAGAAGCTTTAGGATCCATTGAGATAATCTCTCACTGAGAAGCAGAGGGGCAATCACTCATCCCGTGTCACAAAACAATTTACTGGTAAGCATAGTTCTAGGCCCCTGATTCCCAGGCTTGGATTCTTGTCACTGACTACTGCTCCCTCAACCAATGATTTGACAGATAAGACCATCTAGCCAGGGGATAGGTGAGAAATCTCACTTATTGACTCTTTGAGACTCATTGTGTATTTTGTCCTCATGAGCATTAAAACTTCATTGACAACTGATATTATCTTTATATTATAGATGAGGGGATTGAGGCTCAAAATTTTAAGTAACTTGTGTATGTGCACATAGCAGGAAAGTGGAAGAATGTACCAGGTCTGTCCAACTCCAAAGCTTGTGTCCCCTCCAATAATAACATGGCCGTAGCTGAACCCTGATCATTCTTCCTCTCCTCTTCTCTATCTCTCCCTCTTCTTTCTCGGTCTCTCTGTTTCTTCACTCTCTCTCTCTTTATAGGGTCCCTTTCCCAGTATATAGAGCCACCATGCACACAGTGACCAAACCAGAAACTAGTCTTCCTTTCCTTTCAAGCCCCACATTTAATCAAGCTCTAAGATTTGTACATGCTCTTTCCTAAAAATCTGCCTACTTCTTTCCCCTCCTACTGACACTACCCATGACATCACCAGCTATCACCTGGACCACCATAGAAAGCTTTCAATCAACCACTCGCCACCCCTCACCCCCCATCTCCACACTCCATGCAGGAGCTAGAGGGATCTTATCTGATTGTATCATTGCTCTACCTAAAACTCACTGATGGCTGGCTATTGCCTTTGGGATGAACTCCCAAATTCCTAATAGAGTTGACAGGATCCTCAGATGGTGCATCTGACCCCCATTCAGACATGCCTTCCATCCTGCTCTCCAGGTCGCCACCCGGCCTTCTCATGTGCTTGGAGACATATTTGCTTTGTTAACACTCAGACTTCAGACCTCAGCCAAAACTTCATATGTGTAAGTTCACCTTCCAACTTTCCAGATCAGTTTTTTGTTGTTGTTGTTCAGTCCGTTAGTCATGTCTAACTTTTTGTAACACAATGGACTGCAGCACACCAGGCTTCCCTGTCCTGCACTATCTCCCAGAGCTTGCTCAAACTCATTTTCATTGAGTCAGCGATGCCATCCAACCATCTCATCCTGTCATCCCCTTCTCATCCTGCCTTCAATCTTTCCCAGCATCAGGGTCTTTGCTAATGAGTCAGCTCTTCGCATCAGGTGGCCAAAGTATTGGCACTTCAGATTCAGCACCAGTCCTTCCAATGAATATTCAGGATTGATTTTCTTTAGGATTGACTGGCTTGATCTCCTTGCTGTCCAAGGGACTCTCAAGAGTCTTCTCCATCACCACAGCTCAAAAGCATCAAATCTTTGGTGCTCAGCTTTCTTTATGGTCCAACTTTCACATCCATACATGACTACTGAAAAAAACATAGCTTTGACTAGATGGACCTTTGTTGGCAAAGTAATGTCTCTGCTTTTTAATATGCTGTCCAGGTTTGTCACAGCTTTTCTTATAAGTAGCAAGCATCCTTTAATTTCATGGCAGCAATCACCATCTACAGTGATTTTGGAGTCCAAGAAAAGAAAGTCTGTCACTGTTTCCATTGTTTCCCCATCTATTTGCCATGAAGTGATGGGACCAGATGCCATAAACTTTGATTTTTGAAAGTTGAGTTTTAAGCCAGCTTTTTCACTCTCCTCTTTCACCTTCATGAAGAGGCTCTTTAGTTGCTCTTCGCTTTCTGCCTTAAGGGTGGTGTCATCTGTATATTTGAGGTTATTGATGTTTCTCCCAGCCATCTTGATTCCAGTTTGTGCTTCATCCAGCCTGGCATTTTGCATGATGTATTCTACATATAAGTTAAATAAACAGTGTGACACTATACAGCCTTGACATACTCCTGTCTGAATTTGGAACCAGTCCATTGTGCCATGTGCAGTTTAAATGGTTGCTTCTTGACCTGCATACAGGTTTCTCAGGAGGCAGGTAAGGCATCTGATATTCCCATCTCTTTAAGAATTTTCCACAGTCAAAGGCTTTGGTGTAGTCAACAAAGCAGAAGTAGATGTTTTTCTGGAATTCTCTTGTTTTTTGTTGACCCAACAAATGTTGGAAATTTGATTTCTGGTTCCTCTATCTAAATCCAGCTTGAACATATGGAAGTTCTTGGTTCATGTACTGTTGAAGCCTGGCTTGGAGAATTTTGAGCATTACTTTGTTAGCATGTGAAATTAGTGCAATTGTGCAGTAGTATGAATATTCTTTGGCATTGCCTTTCTTTGGAATTGGAATGAAAAGTGATATTTTCCAGTCTTGTGGCCACTGCTGAGTTTCCCAAATTTGCTGGTATATTAAGTACAGCACTTTCACAGCATCATCTTTTAGGATTTGAAATAGCTCAACTGAAATTCCATCACCTCCACTAGCTTTGTTTGTAGTGATACTTTCTAAGGCCCACTTGACTTTACACTCCATGATGTCTGGTTCTAGGTGAGTGATCACACCATTGTAGTTATCTGGGTCATTAAGATCTTTTTTGTGTAGTTCTTCTGTGTATTCTTGCCACCTCTTCTTAATATCTTCTGCTTATGTTAGGTACATACCATTTCTGTCCTTTATTGTGCCCATCTTTGCATGAAATGTTCCCTTGGTATCTCTAATTTTCTTGAAGGGATCTCTAGTCTTTCCCATTCTGTTGTTTTCCTCTATTTATTTGCACGGGTAACTTAGAAAGGCTTTCTTATCTCTCCTTGCTATCCTTTGGAACTCTGCATTTGGATGGTATATCTTTCCTTTTCTCTTTTGCTTCTCTTCTTTTCTCAGCTATTTGTAAGGTCTCCTCAGACAACCATTTGCCTTTGCTCCTCGTTTCACACACTCCCATGGCAATCTTTGTTTAATCTATAGTCTCATTCAGCAGCCTGGAAACACATGGTCCTCATCTATCTTTCCTTGTGGACCATGTGCTCTGTGAGGACTGGTGCTCTGACTACCCTGAGTGCTCTGCTCTTCCATTTACCTAGCCCAGTGAGTGGAACATGTTTTTAAGTCACTTAGTCACGTCTGACTCTGCAACCACACAAACTGCAGCATACCAGGCTTCCCTGTTTTTCACTATCTCCCTGAGTTTGCTCAAATTCATACCCATGGTGTCAACGATGCCATCCAACCATCTCATCCTCTGTCGCCCCTTCTCCTCTTGTCCTCAGTCTTTCCCAGCCTTAGGTCTTTTCCTAAGTGAGTCAGCTCTTTGCATCAGGTGGCCAAAGTATTGGAGCTGCAGTTTCAGCAACGGTTCTTGCAGTAAGTATTTGGGGTTGATTTACTCTAGGATTGACTGGTTTGATCTCTTTGCTGTCCAAGGGACTCTCAAGAGTTTTATATAGCACCACAGTTCAAAAGCATTTATTCTTTGAGCCTCAGTCTTCTTTATGGCCCAACTCTCACATGTTGAGTGTATAGTTAATACATGGTGAATGAATAAATTAAATTAAGGATTAACTCTCCAACTGAAAAGATGAGTAATGTGTGGAATCTGAGCATTTCTGCTACTACGACTACTACTAAGTCACTTCAGTCATGTCCGACTCTGTGCGACCCCAGAGATGACAGCCCAGCTGGCTCCCCCATCCCTGGGATTCTCCAGGCAAGAACACTGGAGTGGGTTGCCATTACCTTCTCCAATGCATGAAGGTGAAAAGAGAAAGTGAAGTCACTCAGTCATGTCTGACTCTTAGTGACCCCATGGACTGCAGCCCACCAGGCTCCTTCGTCCATGGGATTTTCCAGGCAAGAGTACTGGAGTGGGGTGCCATTGCCTTCTCCTACAGACAACCTCTAACTCACATCCTTATAGACTGCTACACATTGAATCATAGAATCGAGGTATTAAGTGTGGTTTGTCTTGTGCTGTTTAATGCTTCTTTGTTTTCCCAAAATGAATGGTACTATTGTAAACAATAGCTTGTGTGGACTGGATTTGGATTCACTAGCATTGGTTCACGTGGTGAATTTAATCATTGCATGCAATGTATTGGCCATGTTTTTTGTTGTTTTTTTTTTCCTTTCCATCACCAAATATTAAATGCATGCTGGCTTAACCTCCTACTAATGGTCTTCCTTCAAAGATAAATAACCAAAAGGCCAGCACATGTGTCTGAGTGTTGGCAGCAATATTTATATATAAACACAATGTGCCTAGATGTAGCAACTTCGAACAGCACAGTGCTTGAAGGATCTCTGGGAATCATTAAACACAAATCTCTTACATCACAGATGTGAACATTGGACTTCCAGGTCAAGAGGGTAGATTAAGTACATGCTAAAATTACCCCTTCCACAGTTCAAACTCATAGAAATTCTGGATGAAATATTTTCAAAAGGACATAAACCAACTACAAAGCAAAGAAGGAAAATCTCACTCTGCCAGAAATTTAGAGAGAACCCCAGTGGTGAGTGGAAGCTGAGGCTGAATTACTCCTAGGGGATTAGGTCCACCACAAGCTTCAGGAACCAAAGTTTCAATGCTACATTGGAAAAGGATTGGGGCAAGACTCAGATTTCTATGAGGATCTGAAGCTAGGACCCCTGCATGGACACAGGAGTTAGAATAGGCTTTTTGTCCATGAAGAAGGATATGAAAATCTCCAACAAGTGGCACTAGACCATAACCAGAAACAAGCCTAAGGTACCCGGGCCCCTTACTGAGAGTAGGCTGCAGCATGAAATGAGAATCTAAAATTGTGACTTACCAGGAACAAACTTAACTTGTCTTATACATGTGGGAAGTCAAAATTCTAGAAACTAACTAACATGGAAAACAATTTAGAGGAAACAAGCTCTACAATGTCTGGTCAAGGACAAACATTAAAATACCTTATTGACTTTGGACACGACTGAGTGACTGAACTGAACTGAACTGATTGACTTTGGACAGAAAATCAAAAGCTACTTTAAAGAATTTATAACTTTACACAGCATTTGGAAGGGCCCGGAGAACAAGATCAGGAAGGCCATTGCTGGCTTTCAGGATATGGCAGTGCAGGAATAGCAAGCAGACTGCTGCCAGTGAGTTCAGCTGCTTGAAGTGGGAGATTCTTCAGAGCAAGAGTCAGAAAGTTATGGTCTATGGGGCAAACCTGGATCACAGCCTGTTATTACACTGCTGGCTACCTACGAATGTTTCTTCTTTTTTTATATTTACAGAGGGAAGTTAAAAAGAAGATAGGATATGAAATGGAGACCATATAGCCTGCAAAGGTGGAAATATTTATAGCTTAGACCTTAACAGAAAAAGTTTTCTTGACCCTTCTTCATGAGGCTCTCTGGAAGGTGCTTGACAAAACCCCACCTTTGCTGTTGCCAGTGTTCTTGCACACTCTTGCAGCAGCTGTGCCTGAAGAACAGTTCTTACACTATCCAAGTCTTATGTGTTTCTCACTGTCAAATTCTAACCAAAGGATTCTGGGAAATGTAATTCTCATACTTCACTCCTAGATATAGTGGAGACTGTTCAAAGGACAGTGACAATCCAGATGTGAAGTTCACAACCCAGCATAAATGTGGGAGAAAAATCCTGCATAAGATAACTCACACAGAAGATGAGCCCATTCCAAAACATATATATATATATATATATATGTATGTATACACACACACATATAAAGGTAAATATATAATTAAATATATATATATATATAATGTAGCATATAATATGTATTATGAAACATGTATATATGTTCAAAGACATAATTTTCTCAGTCAAACCTGATTCTGTATGACCCCATGGGCTATAGCCCGCCAGGCTCCTTTATCATTGGGATTCTCCAGGCAAGAATACTAGAGTGGGTTGTCATTTCCTCTTCCAGGGGATCTTCCCAACCCAGGGATCAAACTCATGTCTCCTATGTCTCCTGCATTCCAAGTGGATCCTTTACCCAATGAGCTATTAGGGAAGCCATTATTATATGTCATATAGTATATATTATAAAACATGTATATATATTCAAAGGAATAATAAATCAATACATAAATCAATGCATGTAAGAAGGATCATTAAGTGTCTAAGTGTCCCTGTAAAATAGGGACACTTAAACATGAAGACCAGAAAACATTGTGATCTGAAGAGAAATTTAATAAGCATACTTAAAATGTTTAAAGAACAAAGGCAAAATGGCAACAAAAAGAAAAAGGGAGATTTTTGAAAAGTAAATATAACAAAAACCAAGGTAAGTGTTAGTCGCTCAGTCATGTCTGACTCTCTGTGACCCCATGGACTGTAGCCCACCAAGCTTCTCTGTCCATGAAATTCTCCAGGCAAGAACACTGGAGAGGGTAGCCATTCCCTTCTGTAGGGGATATTCCTGACCCAGGAATCAAATCCAGCTCTTCTGCATTGCAGGCAGATTTTTTACCATCTGAACCATCAGGGAAGCCTACAAAAACCAAAGTAACCACCAAGATATCACTTCATATTCACTTTACTATCTATGGAGCTTTGCTGGAAAATAAATAACTGTTAGATAGAAGTACATATAAGAAATAACTATGAAGAAAAAAATGGCAAACTAATTGGTAATTCTAAATAAGTAAATAAGAATCAACTATAATATGAATAAACAATAAGCATGAAAACATTCATGTAAGTATTGAAAATGAGCTGAAAGTATAAAATTAGGTGGGCTTCTGTGGTGGCTTACAGGTAAGGAATCCACTTGCCAATGAGTCACACAAGAGTTGGATGTAACTTAGCGACTAAACAACAATAACATAAAAATAGATAACAGTATCATCATAGTGGGGGTAGGGCTTTGGCAGAGAGCTGTGAAAACACACTCAGATCCACATATCTTTTGAGAATAGGATATAAACACTGATTAGCTTTAGACTTAGAGTCCCTTAGGCAACAAGGAGATCAAACCATTCAATCCTAAAGGAAACCAACCCTCAATATTCATTGGATGGACTGATGCTAAGGCTGAAATTAAAGTACTTTCGCCACATTATGCAAAGAGCTGATTCATTGGAAAGGACCCTGATGCTGGGAAAGATTGAGGGCAGGAGGAGAAGGGGATGACAGAGAATGAGCTGGTTGGATGGTATCACAGACTCAAGGGACATGAGTTTTTGAGAAAACTCCTGGAGATAGTGAAGGACAGAGAGGTCTGGCATGCTGCAGTCTATGGGGTCGCAAAGAGTCAGACATGACTTAGTGACTGAACAACAACAAAAAGCTTTAGACTTTATTAGAAAATTGGAAATTTAGGCATATAATACATGCTAAAATCTTAAGTGTTAGTCGCTCAGTCGTGTCCAACTCTTTGTGACCCCATGGACTGTAGTCCACCAGTCTTCTCTGTTCATGGACTTCTCCAGGCAGGAATCCTGGAATGAGTAGCCATTCCCTTCTCCAGGGTGCCTTCCCTGGAGATTCAATCCCCATCCCAGGGATTGAATCCAGGTCTCCTGCATTGCAGCCAGATTCTTTACTGTCTGAACCATCAGGGAAGCCCCTATTGATAATTTTTAAATGAATAAATTTTACATTTTCTAAATATAGCAGTGTAAATATGAGCATCAAAGAAAATTTATCATTCCCACAGAAGGTAAAAAAGGATGAATAGCAGAAGACCCAGGGGCTCAAGAAGGAGTCCTGGAGAAGCTGAAGTCCTGCAGCCAATTCAATCTGGATCAGGACCATGTCCATGGAGCAGGATTCCCAGGTCACTGTTATTATATTTACAACAAGATATCTCTTTCTATACAGCACAACTGATTTTTGCAGAGGAACCTTGTGAGTCAAGAAACACCTGGAGTAACAGGCAAATTTGGCCTTGGAATACGGAATGAAGCAGGGCAAAGACTAATAGAGTTTTGCCAAGAAAATGCACTGGTCATAACAAACACCCTCTTCCAACAATACAAGAGAAGACTCTACACATGGACATCACCAGATGGTCAACACTGAAATCAGATTGATTATATTCTTTGCAGCCAAAGATGGAGAAGCTCTATACAGTCAGTAAAAACAAGACCAGGAGCTGACTGTGGCTCAGACCATGAACTCCTTATTGCCAAATTCAGACTTAAATTGAAGAAAGTAGGGAAAACCATTAGACCATTCAGGTATGACCTAAATCAAATCCCTTATGATTATACAGTGGAAGTGATAAATAGATTTAAGGGCCTAGATCTGATAGATAGAGTGCCTGATGAACTATGGAATGAGGTTCGTGATATTGTACAGGAGACAGGGATCAAGACCATTCCCACAGAAAAGAAATGCAAAAAAGCAAAATGGCTGTCTGGGGAGGCCTTACAAATAGCTGTGAAAAGAAGAGAAGTGAAAAGCAAAGGAGAAAAGGAAAGATACAAACATCTGAATGCAGAATTCCAAAGAATAACAAGAAGAGATAAGAAAGCCTTCTTCAGCAATCAATGCAAAGAAATAGAGGAAAACAACAGAATGGGAAAGACTAGAGATCTCTTCAAGAAAATTGGAGATACCAAGGGAACATTTCATGCAAAGATGAGCTCGATAAAGGACAGAAATGGTATGGACCTAACAGAAGCAGAAGATATTAAGAAGAGATGGCAAGAATACACAGAAGAACTATACAAAAAAGATCTTCACGACCCAGATAATCACGATGGTGTGATCACTGACCTAGAGCCAGATATCCTGGAATGTGAAGTCAAGTGGGCCTTAGAAAGCATCACTACGAACAAAGCTAATGGAGGTGATGGAATTCCAATTGAGCTATACCAAATCCTGAAAGATGATGCTGTGAAAGTGCTGCACTCAATATGCCAGCAAATTGGGAAAACTCAGCAGTGGCCACAGGACTGGAAAGGTCAGTTTTCATTCCAATCCCTAAGAAAGGCAATGCCAAAGAATGTTCAAACTACTGCACAATCGCACTCATCTCACACGCTAGTAAAGTAATGCTCAAAATTCTCCAAGCCAGGTTTCAGCAATATGTGAACCGTGAACTTCCAGATGTTCAAGGTGGTTTTAGAAAAGGCAGAGGAACCAGAGATCAAATTGCCAACATCCTCTGGATCATAGAAAAAAGCAAGAGAGTTTCAGAAAAACATCTATTTCTGCTTTATTGACTATGCCAAAGCCTTTGACTGTGTGAATCACAATAAACTGTGGAAAATTCTGAAAGAGATGGGAATACCAGACCACCTGATCTGCCTCTTGAGTAATTTGTATGCAGGTCAGGAAGCAACAGTTAGAACTGGACATGGAACAATAGACTGGTTCCAAATAGGAAAAGGAGTTCATCGAGGCTGTATATTTAACTTATATGCAGAGTACATCATGAGAAATGCTGGACTGGAAGAAACACAAGCTGGAATCAAGATTGCTGGGAGAAATATCAATCACCTCAGATATGCAGATGACACCACCCTTATGGCAGAAAGTGAAGAGGAACTCAAAAGCCTCTTGATGAAAGTGAAAGAGGAGAGTGAAAAAGTTGGCTTAAAGCTCAACATTCAGAAAACTAAGATCATGGCATCCGGTCCCACCACTTCATGGGAAATAGATGGGGAAACAGTGGAAACAGTGTCAGATTTTATTTTTCTGGGCTCCAAAATCACTGCAGATGGTGACTGCAGCCATGAAATTAAAAGACGCTTACTCCTTGGAAGGAAAGTTATGACCAACCTAGATAGCATATTCAAAAGCAGAGACATTACTTTGCCAACAAAGGTTTGTCTAGTCAAGGCTATGGTTTTTCCTGTGGTCATGTATGGATGTGAGAGTTGGACTGTGAAGAAGGCTGAGCACCAAAGAATTGATGCTTTTGAACTGTGGTGTTGGAGAAGACTCTTGAGAGTCCCTTGGACTGCAAGGAGATCCAAAAGTCCATTCTGAAGGAGATCAGCCCTGGGATTTCTTTGGAAGGAATGATGCTAAAGCTGAAACTCCAGTCCTTTGGCCACCTCATGCGAAGAGTTGATTCATTGGAAAAGACTCTGATGCTGGAAGGGATTGGGGGCAGGAGGAGAAGGGGATGACAGAGGATGAGATGGCTGGATGGCATCACTGACTCGATGGACCTGAGTCTGAGTGAACTCCGGGAGTTGGTGATGGACAAGGAGGCCTGGCATGCTGTGATTCATGGGGTCACAAAGAGTTGGACATGACTGAGCGACTTATCTGATCTGATCTGATCTGATAAAAAGTTAGCATATAATTTGACAGTATAGTGAGTGGGGGAAAAAAGCAACAGCAGTGCACGTTGTGTTTAAATATACATAGTTTAAATTCCAACTGCTGCATCCACTGGCTATATCTTGGGATAAACTATTCAACATCTCAGATTAAAGTTCATTTGCTGAATTAAAGTAGTAATACCTATCTCACAGAGTTACTGTGAATATCAGTTTATTTAACATAGATTAAACAAACACAAAGCACCTGGTTTAATTCTGTATGCTTAAGGCAAGTTCAATAAATAGAGCTAGAGTTAATGCTAGAGGAATTTCCAAACTAAGAAGAAAGATGTCCACACTGGAAAGGTAGTGTTGAACATTAGCTTTAAAGAATTTGGCAAAACCATTAACCAATAGATAGATAAATTAATTTTAAAAATGGATGGTGAGGTGAGAAATAAAGAAGGTTAGGAAACACGTTGGGAAACATGGCATAAAATGAATGAAAGCAAAGCCTTAGCATTGATGTAGGAAGATGTAAGCCTGCCAGAGTCTCACCTACATAGGGCCAGTTATGAGGCATGGAGACAGGTTAGGTACCTTAGCACAAGTTGGGCAACAGGCTAACACCTGTTTTTGTAGACATAATTCTAATGAATCCCATCCACACCCATTGTTTATGTACTGTCTATGGCTACTTTAGCAACAGCTAGGTTGAGTAGTCATATCAGAGACCATGTTTCTATAAGGCCTACAACATTTACTCTCTGGCCCTTTTAGAGAAAGTTGGCCAACTCCTAGTTTAAGGAATATGCATGCTTGAACCATCTCTCCTGCTATATAAATAGTGAGGTCAATTCTATGCCTTTAAAACAGATCAACTTATCATATAGTGGGTCAATTAAAGATGAGCTCCAACTACTTTCAACCTACTTTCTACAAGTGTTTTAACTCCCTTGCTTTGGTCCCATCTAGTTTTGACTATCTTCTCACCTCTAGCTTTATCTCTCATGTCTTATCTGTGCTTACTTCTTGAAACTGATCATTGAACCTGACTTCCCTAGTTTAGGAAACACCCGCAAAAGTGCTCTCCTCTGTCTTTTCTTGCTCTGCCTGCTTTGTATAAATGTCCTATCTTATCTGGATGTAGTCCTCCATGAAGGAAGAAGACACCAGAATCACTTTGAGAGCAAGGAGCATATCTTACCTCTGTTCTCAGATTCTGACACATGAGAGAACCTAAGGAAATATCTATTGAATAAATAACATTATGTAAAGAGAGGAAAATCCAGACATTTATAGAGAACAAGCTGGCCAAAAGAAAAGAGGAAAGAAAATGTGCATACCTTAGTTTCATAGGAGCCAAGGAGTATTGGGGAATTGGTGAAACAGCAGGAAGAGTCCAGATCAAAGAGGGCGACGTGTATATGGTAAGACATTTGGATCTGAGTTTGAAGGCAGCTGAATGGTTTACAATCAGGACTGGGACAAACTTTTTTTTCTTTTAAATTTGTTTCAATGTCCTGTGATTTGAAGCTAGAAGGATAGAGGTGACAGGGATGAGAAAAGAGAAAGGAGGGGTTTAAGGATTGTGATATCAACTCCCCACCCTGCTGGGCCTTGAAGAGCAGGAAAGCTGAATTCTGTGAAACTCTGGTTCCCAGGCACCCATGCCAACCAGCTTCAGTTCAGCTTGGCAACGTGAGGCACTTGTGGCAGTTTGGAAGGGGGAGGAGGGAAGCTATCAGTGTATTTCTGCCCCCTCTTTCTGTTCCAGAGGTGTCCCTAGTAGCGTCAGCCTCTCCTTTACTGTCACAGCACCCTGTGCCAGGCCCTCTCTGGATATTCCCAGGCCCAGTTGGTTTTCCTCTCTCCTGGGTTAACGCTGTCATGCAGTATGAATTCCTTTGGTCCCTGAGGCCCTAAGAGTGGAAGCAGCTTTCTCTTAAATTTTTAATCTCTAGGTTGACTCACTGTCTCTACTTGACCTTGCAGTTCTGCTAACAAATTTGTCACCAGTTCATCAAGCTAAATCTCCCCTATTAAATGTCCTGGTAGGTTATGTTTCTCTGACTGCACTTGATTAAGACAATGATGAAAGAAGACCAAAGAATTAGCATTTATCCCTGCATTCCTAGTCCTTTGGATCAACATAGTAGATACTCGTTGAGTCAAACTATTGAATGAAATGAACGCTCTTTCCTTCTCTTTTCCAACTCTTAGTAATAATGAATCCAAAAAGCAAGGATGAAAATGATAGCTAAGATAAGAAAGCATTCTCTGGATTCATGCATGTGAAAGAATCATAATGAGACAAGCTCATGTGTTAGGGACTGCCATGCATTCTGAAGCCACAGAAAGCAACCTTCTCATAAGATCCAGTTTAGACAAAGTGGTTGGAATACAGAAGCTACCCCAATTTGTGTGGAAGGATCAAATTTAGATACAATGCTGGAATTCTAAACGCCTTGCGGTTCAGGTTGGAAGATTGGATGGAGGTTGACAGCTACATAGGGCTCAGCAGGACAGGAAGACCTAAGAGCAGCAGACATGGGCTCATTCTTCCCAGTATCGTATCCAGTTTCTAACCCTCAACCAACCTCTGGAATATTTTTTATAATCAGTCTTTCCGAGACTCTATGTTTTGATCAAACTTTCCGTAAGTGGCTGTATGACATTGGAATGAACACAGAACTTGGAATCTGAAAATAGGATACTAATTTTCACTTTGCTGTTTAATAACCTTGAAAGATGGTTAAGATATGAAACTCTTTAAGCTACAGTTTTTCATCTATAGATAGACACAATAATACCTACATCATAAGGGAATTGTGACGTCCAAATGAAATTTTCTACTATATTAATAAATAAGACTCAGGGAACTCAAACAAGGGCTCTGTAATCACCTAAAGGGGTGGGATGGGGAGGGAGATGTGAGAGAGGTTCAAGAGGGAGGGGACATATGTATACCTATGGCTGATTTATGTTGATGTTTGGCAGAAACCAACAAAATTCTGTAAAGCAATTATCCTTCAATTAAATAAAAATCAATTGATTTTTTAAAAAGTACGTAGGGCTTCTATGGTGACTCAGTGGTAAAGAATCTGCCTGCCAATGCAGGATACATGGGTTTGATCCCTGGTCCAGGAAGATTCCACATTTCCACATATGTGAAGCAACTAAACCCACGAGCCATAGCTACTGAAGTCTGCATACCCTAGAGCTGGTGCCCACAGTAAGAGAAGCCACCACAATGAAAAGCCTGGGTACCACAATGTAGCCCCCTCTCACTGCAACTAGATAAAGCCCACAAACACAGCAAAAAATAAATAAATAAATAAAATAAGTACAATGGTGCTATGAAGTGGTGCTATAAAAGAAACAGATGTGCTGTGAAGTCAGATTTGGGTTGGAGCCTTATTCATTGCTTTAGCTCAGGGTCTCTTCACCTGTAAAATGAGGATAATAATAATAATATCTATTTGGTAGTGTTTTTATAAAGATTAAGATCAACAATTGTAAATTGCTCAGCACAGCCTTTGTAAATTGTAAGCATTCAGTGCTATCAACATCATGTCCTGCTTTGCACATTTGAAACACATGCTTATGTGCATACTTTAATCTCCAGAACACCCCTTAAGGTAATTATTGCTGTTAATCCCATTTTAAAGATGTTTATACTGAGGCTTCACTTGCCTAAGATAACATTCATCTTTGCCTAGGATTACATAGCTACTTACATAGTCAGATCTGACCCTGACTGCAAAACCCTACTCAGAAATAATATGCATATTACCTCTGAATTATCAGCTATTAATATTGTTGTTATTATTACTGAAACTTATGTAAGGTGGCTGGCACAGACTGGTTTTTTTTTTTTTTTTAATTAATCTACTTTTTATGTGTAAAGGAGCATTTACTACCATCTATGATGTATACCAGGGCTTCCCTGGTGGCTCACATGGTAAAGGATCTGCCTGCAATGCAGGAGACCTGGGCTTGATTCCTGGGTCAGAAAGATCCACTGGAGAAGGAAATGGCAACCCACTCCAGGATTCTTGCCTGGAAAACCCCATGGACAGAGGAGCCTGGCAAGCTACAGTCCATGGGGTCGCAAAAGAATTGGACACGACTTAGCAACTAAACAACACCACCAAAGATGTACAGTATTGTGGGTGAGGTGCAACAGTCATTTTCTCAAGTGAATTAGGGTCATTTTGCCTGCTGACATACAAAGTGAGATTTTTTTTTTTCAATTTGCCATAGAGACAGTAAATCCTATTTTAAAAAATTTTTAAATTAACATCTAAATCAAAATGATGTATATTTTAGAGAGATTTTTAGTAAAAGTAATACAATGTTATCTGTATTTTTTTACAATAAGCCAAAAAAAGAGCAATGTGCTCAGAGTCCAGGACCCAAGGGGTTAGGTACAGCTCTGTGACCTTGAGCATATCCTCAGATCTTGCTGAGCTTCAGTTTCCTGGTCCATAAACTGAGAATATTGAATAATGTGACTTCTGGCATCTTTTCCAATTCTAAAATATGAATGTTATTGTGCCCCTAATGTCAATGTCTTTTATGGTGATGATGGCAATAGAAGAAATATATTTAACTGGGCACCTTCAAGTTTTCATCTGATAGCACTAATGCAGGCTCATATCCTCTCATACTTGGCTTGCAACAAAGTGTTATTCTAAAATTACAGCTCCCTCAAATCACATTATTTCAATGTATTAAGCTGAACCCTAACACTTGAAGTTTGAAGTTTTTATGATTTTGGCCAGAGTAGACATCCTGTTTTCCAGCAAGAGAGGCCTTTAAAATTCACTTCTCTGCAAATCCACTCTCTCTCAAAATTGTGTTTTGATGGGTTAAGTGCAAATGAATCAAAAACATACGGATTTCATTTTCCTTGAAATTCACATGGGTGAAAAGTGGGGAGTGGAAGAGAAGAGAAAGAGGAGAAAGAGATAGTGGGCAGCTACACAATAGAAGAGAGAGGTTCCATCAAATCAAAGAATTTGCATCAAATCTGATACAACTGCCAGGTGAGGGTTGTAACAGATTCACTGCCACTCTCCGATAGCTAAAGGGACTCTTGTGTCCCTAAAGATCGAACTACAAATGCAGCACAATGAGAGGAAAAGGACACTGGCTTTGAAATCAGATCACAGTTTGGACAATTGCTAGCAGTGTGAGTCCATGCAAGTCAGTTATCTTTGGAGCTGCATTTCTGTAAATGGAGATGGTAACACCTACTACATCTGGTTATTATAAGGCTTGTTAAACAACATGGATAAAGCTCTTAAGAACAGACCTGGAACACTGTATTAATAGTACCTACTATCTGTTCTTTCTTCTAGGTTATTTGGCATCTAACCTAACTGCCAGGGAGAATGGGCCTCTGGTGGAACCATCTCAATTTAGGCATCTGTAAATGTGCTTTATCAGCTCCGCCCACCCTTCACCCTTCATTTCTAAGTCCTGTGGAAAGTCAGCATCCTGCAAAAATAATTGTGTGTGCCTTAGAATTACTGTGACTGCAAAACAGTATGCACATAAATACGTTATATCTGGTGGCGGGAAAGACACAAACAGAGGCAAGTCTCCAGCTCCTTCTCAGCTGTGAGGAAGGCAAGTTCCTCATTTGCTTCCTTCTGGACTCTTACAGGCTTGCTTCCTATCTCTGTTCAATTCCTGTTGCCCTCTGTCTTTCTAGCTGTTTCCAGAGTTTCCTTCTATTATTGATTCTCCCCAAGGCCCCTGGGGCTGGTTGTAAGGAAGAAATTAATTAAGACCAAGTCTCCCTCTCTGCTCCTCTAAAGCCTTGGGCCTGCTTTGTTCCTTTTATGTCACTACTTAATCCCACCCCCTCACCTCTTCCCCTCACAACTGGCCACCCCTTGAGAGTGGGAGGAAGGGAGGAGTAACCACACAGTTAATTTGCTGCTACTGCTGGTCCTAACAGATTAAGTGGATTGAAGTTTAAAATGCACCCTTACAACACTCTAAACCCTGAACCAAATTGCTTTTAAAGACCAATCTTTGGGTTGTACCCACACCCACGTATTCTGTGACTTGGCTTTTTTTTTGTCTTTAAAATGCATTTAGTAAGTCAGTCTTTCCTGAGTGTTATCTCTCACACATCTGTCACTATGCCTTAAGGAGGTGGGGTGTTGACCCTAGGTCTCTGATCTCTATAGAGGTGCTAAGGGTCCAGTGAAACTAGCAAAGGAGCTGATGGAAGACCAAAAAAAAAAACTCCATAGATTACCATTTTCTTCCTACAACCCCAAAAGATCAAACCTATACACATGTTTTTTTGCATTAGTCAGGAGGGAAATTATTATGAGAAAAATATATAATAAAAACAAGAAAAAATAATACCTACTTCCTGAGCATCTTGGAGAAGGCAATGGCACCCCACTCCAGCACTTTTGCCTGGAAAAGCCATGGGAAGAGGAGCCTGGTAGGCTGTAGTCCATAGGGTCACTAAGAGTCGGACATGACTGAATGACTTTGCTTTCACTTTTCATTTTCATGCATTGGAGAAGGAAATGGCAACCCACTCCAATGTTCTTGCCTGGAGAATCCCAGGGAACGGGGGAGCCCAGTGGGCTGCCGTCTATGGGGTCGTACAGAGTCGGACACGACTGAAGCGACTTAGCAGCAGCAGCAGCCTGAGCATCTACTATGTGCCAACACTGTATGAAATGCTTTACGTTCATCATCTTCCTCAACTGCAACAATTCTTGAAATGCATATTTTATACCAACCCTACAATTGAGGATACAGAAGGTCAGAGGGGTGAAGTAACTTGCCCAAGGCCACACTGTTTGTTCAGAGCCAAGACTGGATACTAGGCTTTTCAGACTGCAAACTGTATGCTCTTTCTACTGTTAGAAGAAAAGAGAAAGAAAGAAAGTGAAATCGCTCAGTCATTTTTGACTCTTTGCGACCCCATGGACACCAGGCTCCTCCGTCCATGGGATTTTCTAGGCAAGAGTACTGGAGTGGGTTGCCATTTCCTTCTCCAGGGAACTTCCTGACCCAGGGATTGAACCCAGGTCTCCCACATTGTAGGCAGACACCTTACTGTCTGAGCCACCAGGGAAGTCACTGTTGGAAGAAGGTGATCCTTATTAGCTACCTATGGGTAGGTAATGGATTAGAAAGACAGTGAAGGAGGCAGGGCTTAGAACTTACTTTGGGAGACACCCACGACCTGAGCACCTGAAGCCAGGCAGGAAGCCAGCACTAATGAGGGTGCCAGCAATTGGAAGGTTGAGGCAGGGCTTGAATGCAGGGCAGCACATTTATGCCAAATAGAAGCTTTACCTGGAGATGCCAAATTGAGCCACTCCTGTATAAAGATGGTTTTCTGAACTCAGTTCCAAAACTAAAAGGAAATTTAATGGTCAGGATGGATCAACAGCTCAACGGTTCGGGCCTAGACCAATCCCACCACCATACATGAGTCTCCTCGTCTCACCTGTGCAGTGTGACAACAGAACATTATCATTTTTAAAATGTGACTATTAGTATCACTAATAACACATCATTATCATGTGAATATCATGTATTCAGTTCCTGCTATAGGATAAGCATGGGATTAGGCAATTGTAAATTATTTGATGTAACTCTTAGAACAAATTAAGTCCATATCAGGACCTCTTCAGGGGTTTAAAGAGTTGAATTACATTGTCCACTTACTTTGTAAGTAGCAGAATAAGGATATGAACAGAAAATTCTGAGGAATATATTGTATGAAACTGTGGGTATGAGGAACTACATATCTTGAATAACTGAAAACAAATAATAACAAAAGCGATGGAAGCCTGTGTTTTGCTTCCTCATTAAGAGGAAAAAAGGGAAGTCTTTGGCTCAGATGATAAAGCATCTGCCTGCAATGTGGGAGACCCAGGTTTGATCCCTGGGTCAGGAAGATCCCCTGGAGAAGGAAATAGCAACCCACTCCAGTACTTCTCACCTGGAAAATCCCATGGATGGAGGAGCCTGGTAGGCTATAGTCCATGGGGTCGCAAAGAGTTGGACATGACTGAGGGACTTCACTTTCTTTCTTTTTCTTTTAAAGGGAAAAAAAATCAGTCAGTGATAATAAAGAAAAAGAAAATGGTTTATACCTAGTGAAAAGTCTTCAGCATAGTAGTTATAATTCTATGAGTCTTTGGTTTTCTGAGTCTAAAGCAATCACTTCCAGTTCACAGTATATAGCAATTCAAACTCTTCATTTCTTCAAACTTGTTAAGTATGAGAGATGGGGGAAGGGAAAGAATGTGGTCTTACTGGTCTCATCATTAAAGTAAATTTCATAGCACACTGCCTTTATTGAAACACCATCCCCACAGCCCACTTTTGTCTACCTTGAACGGACTGATAAACTTCTGTTCATCCTAAAAACTCCCCCTAGATGTCAATTTCTCAGGGACATCACCCATTTCAGGCCAACCCTTCATTCTCTACCCATTATCAATGTGACTGCAGCAGCTGGGGCTCACTTGCCATGGTTCCTATTATACTGTTTTCACTGCATATTCTGTTTTGTGGACTCTGCTCCCCTTGAGGCAGGGGCTGCCCTTTTAATCTCTGTACCTCAGCGTATAGTATATGGCTCAGTAATCAATGAGTAAAGGAATGAATCAATAATTTTTTAATTTATTTGTTTTAATGGGAGGCTAATTACTTTGCAATATTGTAGTGGTTTTTGCCATACATTGACATGAATCAGCCATAAATTTTTAAGACTAAAACTTGGTTTCCCTGTTAATCCAGAATTCTATTTAAACAAACCCACATCCATGCTTCTAAACTGTCTGTAATTTACTCACCATAAATAATGTGAAATTATGTGTACATTCCCTAGGTAAAAACTAAGCCCAGAGGCCTCCACAAGGATTCTAATCAGGAATAGAAACTGCAAAGGGTATGAGCTGGCATTACATGAAAAAGGCTGTAGTCAGAAGCAACTATGACATCAACAGCTAGAAGCAATTCCAAGGCTTTGTTATTTAGCAAAGTGAATGTCATAAATATATTTAATTGGTGATATTTATAGTTGGAAAATTACCAAGACAAATGTTGGAATGGGCTCCCATTGGTGAAATACATACCAATTGGCTAAAGTATTTTAGAGATTCTCTCACACTCTTGTATATTCAGGGTGTTAAGAATCCAGCAAGGTTTAGAAGTTGTAACTCTTCAGAAAGTTGCCTCCACCTTTTGCCCTGGATGGCTGGTGGTAACTTCAAGAGTCATAGAACCCTGCCTCTGGGAAGTTGCTATATTTGCCTTGGGAGTCACATTTTATTCAAAATTCTGTTTATAGTAACTGAAAAGACAAAGAGCTAGATATTCAACTTTAGAAAACACATGTATGAACTGTTTGGTATCAGCTTGTTAATGATATATTTGTTTTTTATGAAATGTTTATATGCATGGAATAATTTGATCTGAGATTAGCTTTTAAAATAACTTGGTAGCAAGGTTTTAAGGGAGCAGCTAAAGTGTGCCCACCCCAAACTCTTTGAACCTTCTACTTTCTACCAAAAAGAATCCAAGATGTGTGTTTAACCCAACTGACTTAAGTCAGTTTCTGACACATGACCTTAATATCTTGCATTATAACTAACCAAGGCAATTTGCACATATGAAAAAGGTTTCTGCAAAGAGAAATAAATGTTTACTTAAAGTGCATGGAAGCAAATTAGTGCCTCCACTGAAAATTTCCAGATTGTTTTAAACACAATCCAGTTTTGTCAACTGAGGATTTTTGTACTTGCCAATGCAAAGTTTGTACTTGCTAATTCAAGAGAACAGAAGTAGACTTCCCTCTAAGATCTGGTTCCCTATTACATAAGTGACCTTTTACTTCCTATTGTTTTACAAAACTGCTTTCAAAAGTGTCACATGCTAACCCCCCCTCACCAAAAAATGACTTTTGTGGTTATATGGTCAAACTTTCAGTTGTAGTCAATAGAACCGACACTAGCTAATTTGAGCAGAAAGAATTTTATAGAAACCATTATATAACCTAATATTAAGTACTACATGCAGTCAGTAAGGTGTCTATGCTAATGCTAAGTCACTTCAGTCGTGTCCGACTCTGTGTGACCCCATAGACGGCAGCCCACCGGGCTCTCCCGTCCCTGGGATTCTCCAGGCAAGAACACTGGAGTGGGCTGCCATTTCCTTCTCCAAGTAAGGTGTCTAGCTGCACCATAAGAATGGCTGATAGGACTCCAGTAAGCATTTTCTCAGACTTTAATATGCACACAAATCTTCTTGACTCTGGTTAAAACAGATTCCCATTCTACAGGTCTAGGGTGTGGCCTGAGTTTTGCTTTTCTAACAAGCTCACTGGTGATGCCAGTGCTGGTCTGTGAAACACACTTTGGGTAGTGAGACTGCCTGTAGCAGAGTCCTAACTATCATGGCTGCTACACGCCACAGGAGACTCATAATGCTAAAACTGGACATTCGAGATTCTGCCTCAACTTCCTTTTCCCAAAACTAAACATCTCTCCATTTTCCCCTTCTAGAAGATTGAGTCATTCTGAGCTCCCTCCTCTCATTTACTCTTCTTCCTTTTAAAACTTGTTTGCCTGGCATGACTCAAGTCAAACACAGCATTTTAGTTCAAGGATGTCTAGCAAATGCAGCTTTGGGATGTCTATCCAGTGTAGGAAGACACCCTAAAAATGGAATAAAATGGGTGCTGAGTGAGCCAATCTGTAATATTTTGATTAAGAACAATTATAGTGGCTAGCAACCCACTCCAGTACTCTTGCCTGGAAAGTCCCATGGATGGAGGAGCCTGGTGGGCTGCTGTCCATGGGGTTGCAAAGAGTCGGACATGACTGAGCAACTTCCAATTGCTCAGCAATTGGAGCAACTTCTCCAATGCAAGAAACTTTCACTTTCATGCATTGGAGAAGGAAATGGCAATCCACTCCAGTGTTCTTGCCTGGAGAATCCCAGGATCGGTGGAGCCTGGTGGGCTACCGTCTACGGGGTCGCACAGAATTGGACACAACTGAAGTGACTTAGCAGCAGCAGCAACATCTATTTTAACTACTATATACTACTAGACATTATGAAAAATGTTTTACTTGTAGTATCTTAAAATCCCATGACATATGAATTATTTTTATCCATGCACAGATTAGGAAACTGAGAAGCAGAGCTGTTGGCAGTTTTGCCCAAAGTCACAAAGATGGACAATGATAAAGAATTAGAATACAGTCGTCAAACACCAAAGCCCACATTTACTATTAACCCATGCTGTCTTATATGAGACTGGAAAAATCCTATTGCTATGTTAGAGATGCATGACCTAGTGCCCTTTAAAGTCTCAGAGAAATTCTACAGTAAAAAAAAAGAAAAAAAAAAAACAAACCTGTTCAGCCTTGCTAAACCACTATTTCCCAAACATACTTGAACATGGAAATTTTTATTTTGTCATAATGTGTATCAACATTAGGAACATTAGAAAACATTGCACAAAACAAACTTTAGAAAATGTAGTCTTATATAATTTTTTGGCTTCAAATAGATTGTAGTTTAGGATTTTAAGCCAGGCCAAACTTCCACTGCTACCTTCTCCCCTGAAATGGTAGGTCTCGAAATTTCTTGTGCATCAGAACCACCTCGACTTCAGATTCCATAGTTCTAAAGAATTTTCCTTCCTAGAAAATTCTCAGGAGATGCTGATGTTGTGATCCACACTTTGACTATTGGCCTGGACATTAGGAAAGTCGTTGTCCGTTTCTGAACTTTGTTTCTTTGTTTGTAAAATGGAGACAATCATGTCTACTTCATAGTAGACAAAAATAGATAAATAAAAGAAGGCTTCATTCACTCAAGTACTTTGAGTGTTTACTATGTGCAAAATATGTTGCTTACTGTGGGGATACTGTGATGACTCCAATAGAAAAGATCCCCATCCTCAAGAACTTCCATCCTGCCTAAAGGAAGGACGTGAGATAACTGTGTGTGTCGTGTGTATGATCATACATGGCCCACTGGATGTGTTCATTAAGCATTCATTCTGTTGCTTCTTTCTCCTTTATTCACCTCCAAATAAGCCTTACCCATTCCTAAATCCCCATCTGCATCCATAGACATCATCTACTCCACACCTTTTCCCAAACCCAATCATATTAATCCTATAGTCCACAACCCAGAACCCACCTCCTTACTGGAGTCTTTCTTAAGTATACCATGCCATGATTACTTTTTATTACATTAAACTTCTATTATACTTATACCCCACTTTCTATGTGGGACTTTAAGTGCAATCATCATTTTCCATTAGTATACAGATATAGATATAAAAATATTCCTAAGCAGATTGTGGCAGAAAGTGAAGAGGAATGAAAAAGCCTCTTGATGAAAGTGAAAGTGGAGAGTGAAAAAGTTGGCTTAAAGCTCAACATTCAGAAAATGAAGATCATGGCATCTGGTCCCATCACTTCATGGGAAATAGATGGGGAAACAGTGGAAACAGTGTCAGACTTTATTTTGGGGGACTCCAAAATCACTGCAGATGGTGACTGCAGCCATGAAATTAAAAGACGCTTACTCCTTGGAAAAGAAGTTATGACCAACCTAGATAGCATATTGAAAAGCAGAGACATTCCTTTGCCAAAAAAGGTCCGTCTAGTCAAGGCTATGGTTTTTCCTGTGGTCATGTACGGATGTGAGAGTTGGACTGGGAAGAAAGCTGAGCGCCGAAAAATTGATGCTTTTGAACTGTAGTGTTGGAAAAGACTCTTGAGAGCCCCTTGGACTGCAAGGAGATCCAAAAGTCCATTCTGAAGGAGATCAGCCCTGGAATTTCTTTGGAAGAAATGATGCTGAAGCTTAAACTCCAGTATTTTGGCCACCTCATGCAAAGAATTGACTCATTGGAAAAGACTCTGATGCTGGGAGGGATTGGGGGCAGGAGGAGAAGGGGACGACAGAGGATGAGATGGCTGGATGGCATCACTGAGTCTGAGTGAACCCCGGGAGTTGGTGATGGACAGGGAGGCCTGGAGTGCTGCGATTCATGGGGTCACAAAGAGTTGGACACGACTGAGCGACTGAACTGAACTGAACTGAAGCAGATTGTAATAATCTAGGGGAGACGGGGGCTTCATGCCTTACCCGTGTCTTCAAATACTGATGGAGTACCTACTAGATACAAGACACCAAGGGCATGTTTTGCCTTCCTCAGAGTGCACTGTTCACCAAAAATGCTTGTAAAATTGAATACTTGACTAATTTGATGAAACCTATAGAGCCCCTACTATTTGGTGAAAAGTGCTAGAAATTCAGAGATAAATATAATAATGGCCCTTTTTGTTAGATGGTGAGTTCCTTGGGGACTGAGATAATGTTGGTTTCACATCTGAATCCTTAACAGGAACAGAGTATCTGGTGCAGTGGAGATTTTATTTTATTTTAATATATTTATCTATTTTAAAAAATAGATAAATAAAAGAATGCTCTAGAATAACTTACAGAAAATCACTATAATACACGGTGGCAAAAACAATGATAGAAGTCCACCCAGAGTTCTATTAAATCCTAGAGGAATAAGTTTCTCTTTCTATGGAGTAGAAGTCTTCTTAGGAAATGGAAAAGTTGCATGAAGCTGATTGTGAAATATGAGAGCATTTCTCCAACTGAAGATTGAAAGAAAAGACCATAAGAGGAAAAGTAGATGCAATGGTCTTACAGAATAGAAGTATGAATTGTTATCAAAGAATGATAGAAATGAAAGCGATTGCCAAGAGTGGATAAAAATAAAGTGGAGAATAGAGGGAGGCAGGTACAAACTTGGAAAGGCATGGACTATATGCAAAGGAATCTGAATCTTATCTTAGGCTAGTGGTTGTACACCTGGAGGCCTATGTTTTGTGTGCCAAACCAGATTTGAGATCAGGTTAAATGACTTCCCAATATTAAAAGTGGTAAAATTTTACATAAATGTTCAGGCTTTTTTTCTTTTCTTGAAAATTTGAAAGATTTGGCAATACTAGGCTCATATTTTTTGTGGCATTCATGGCTAGTACTAAGTAGAGGTTGATCCCATAATTTGGGGTAAATAATGAAATAATCATGCTTTGATTTTCCATGTGTTTTTTTTATCTTAGATTTATTTATTCATTCTTCATTCATCAAACATTCCTGAATAGCATGTATCAAACTCTGTGTAAGGGAAGTAGACAGGGGTTCACAGTCTAGCAAAAAATATGAGTCTATAAATAAACTTTTACCAGAGTTACCAGCACTTTCCTAGAACTCTTTACTGGTATGGAGTAAAGGAAGTCAGATAGACCTGGTAAAGACCTGAAAGCCTTTCCGGAAGAGCCGAGATATGAACAGTTTCTTAAACATCGAACAAATAAACCCCTTCCAAAAGAATAAATGGGGAAATGGGTTTCCCAAAGAGAGCAAAAGTGAGTGTGCTTGATACGGAGAGGGAATTAAAGAAAACTTTTACATGGCTTGACACAGGGGGAATTAAAAAATAAAGGTTGGGATGAAGAAAAGTGACTATGAATTGATAGGCAAGGGTGAGATCACAAGTTTTTAGCTCTTGTGTGAGGAAATGTAGACTGTGTTACCAGGAATACCATGGCTGCATTAAGTACAGATGTTCTGGGCACATCAATGGTGACTCTGATATTCTACAAATTCTGAATTTTTTTAGCCTTAGTACTATTTTCTTAGAAAGAGGCTAGGCTTCAAAACATACTTCAAAATATTTTCTGATAAATTAATGGATACAGATAAAGAGTACTATTAGATTTTATATTTCCAGTGTCCCAGAATCTTAAGGCTGGAAGTTATCCTATGCAGTGGTCCCCAACGTTTTTGGCACCAGGGATGGGTTTCCTAGCAGGCAATTTTTCCACAGACTGGGAGAAGGGGTGGTTTCGGGATGATTCAATGCATTACATTTATCATGCAGTTTATTTCTATTATTATTACATCAGCTCCACTTCAGATCATCAGACATTAGATCCAAGAAGGTTGGAGACCCCTGCAGAGAGTATCTAACCTCTCACTTCCCAATTAAGAAATGAAAGCACAGAGAGGGAGAATCTTGCCTAATGTCACACAGGATATACAAGAGAACTAGGTCTAGACTCTGAGCTTCTTCTCCTCCTTAGTCTGATGTTTAAGACCAATCTCTCCACTCCATTCAAGGACTTCCTGCAGCATAATCAAGCTGCATTGCTGAGTCCTGTTTTCTAGAATTAACTGCCTTTCTCAAACTGTTGTTTTAGTAACAATTTTCATTTCCAATGATTTTCATTTAAAAATTGGAATTGCATTACCCAGGTTGGTGGGGGGTTTGGGGGGAAGAAGGGGGATAAAATTTTGGTTTAAAGACAATGTAAAATTGCTCTTAACTTTTTGATTAAAATCACCTAATTAGAGACATTGTGCTCTTTGGGGCAAGTCACAAATCAGAAAAGAAACTTTGCTAATGTTTTTGGACCATGTCCATAGGGAAGGGGACTTGGGGAATTAGAGGTGAGGTGGGGGGAGGGATTAATTACACTGTAAAGGAGTCACAAATTATCCCTGCACAGCGGCTAGGATCTGGGCCCCTGAATTTAAAAGTCTACAGGAAATACAAGCAGGCTGTCTGCCTGAACAAAACTCCTAGATGAAAAAGTTCCTCTGCTTCTACATCTGGCTTTTCTCACTCTTTTTCCCATTAAGTAGCATTTGAGTAGATTTAGAGAAAAAAGTCTTATTATACCATGGCAATTGAGAACCAACATTTCGAATAAGCACAGATTATAAACAACTAAAGATCACTGAGCAGAGAGTTAGGAAACCAATGGGTACCAATCAGTCTCCCAGGAAACCACCTCCAATTCCCAGCAAGCCAACTAGAGTTGGTCCTCATTATTTGTCAATTCTGTGTGTGTGAATGGATGTGACAGCTGGACAATAAAGAAGGCAGAGTGCCAAAGAACAGATGTGTTTGAACTGTGGTGTTGGAGAAGACTCTTGAGAGTCCCTTGGACTGCAAGGAGATCCAACCAGTAAATCTTAAAGGAAATCAACTCTGACTACTCTTTGGAAGGACTGATGCTGAAGCTGAAGCTCCAATACTTTGGCCACCTGATGTGAAGAGCTGGCTCATTGGACAGGAGCCTGATGTGGTAAAGATTTAAGGTGGAAGGAGAAGAGAGTGACAGAGAATTAGATGGTTGGATGGCATCACAGATTCAATGGACATGGACAAGCATCTGGGAGATGCTGAAGGACATGGAGGCCTGGCATGCTGCAGGCCACAGCGTCATGAAGAGTTGGACATGACTTGGTGACTGAGCAACAACAACAAAATATGTGTGAAATCACAAGCTTGCTAAAATTTATTTGTAATCCCCCGAGTCAATACTTAGGGGGCTTTCATGTTTATTCATAGACATGCACAAGGCGCAGAAGATTTGAGATGCTCATCACACACGACACCAGCTAAGTTCAAACTAGGAGATGCTTGGTCTTCTCATCTTGGCCCACCCTATAAATGAGCGTCCTCCTTGTGTTCTAACAGGCCAGGTTTTTCACACATTTTTGCTCTCTGTTGGTGATTTTACTGTTGAAAATGCCACCACCAAACATAGTTGCAATTCTGTCTAGGGTTTCTAAGTGTAGGAAGATTGTGATGTGCCTTACAGAGAAAAATATGTGTGTGTTTGACCAGCTTCCTTTAGCCATGAGTTATAGCACTGTTGGGTGTGAGCTCAAGGCTAATGATTCAACAATATATATTAAATAAGGTATCTTTAAACAGAAATTCACATAAAACAGGATTATGAATTGATTAGTTGACAAAGGTGTTGTGAACAGAGGCTCAGAGGAGCCTAACACTATATTTCCCCTAGGAGCCAAGGTTCAGTATTTTCTAATTTGGTACTTGTGGCAACTTTATAGAACATAGGTCCATAAATAACAAGAATTAGCTGTAATTCAGTGACAGCTCAAAAGTCTCCAAATCTCTGACCTCTTTATTTAAACCAGTGCCACTCCTCTCCAGAGGCACTTCCCATTTCCTTTCTCACCATTAGTTTTCTCCATGGCACTAATCACCTTCTGACATATTCAATAGCATGACTTTAATTGTTTATTTTTTGCCTCTCTCCTCTAGAAAGTAAGTATACACACTACTATATATAAAATAAAAAACTAGTAAGAACCTTCATGACAAATAGATGGGGAAAAAGTGGATGGTGGCAGATTTTATTTTCTTAGGTTCCAAAATCACTGCTGACAGTGACTTGAGCTGTGAAATTAAAAGATGCTTGCTCCTTGAAAGAAGCTATGACAGACCTAGACAGCATATTGAAAAGCAAAGTTATCACTTTGCTGAAAAAGGGCCATATAGCCAAAGCTATGGTTTTTCCAGTAGTTATGTATGGATGTGAAAGTTTGACCATAAAGAAGGCTGAGTGCTGAAGAATTGATGCTTTTGAACTGTGGTGCTGGAGAAGACTCTTGAGAGTCTCTTGGACTGCAAGGAGATCAAACCAGTTAATCCTAAAGGAAATCAACCCTGAATATTCATTGGAAGGACTGATGCTAAGTCTGAAGATCTAATACTTTGGCCACCTGATGCAAAGAGCTGACTCATTGGACGAGATCCTGATGCTGGGAAAGATTGAGGGCAGGAAGAGAAAGGGACCACAGAAGATGAGATGGCTGGATGGCATCACTGACTCCATGGACGTGACTTTGAGCAGACTCCAGGAGATAACAAAGGACAGGGAGTACTGGCATGCTGCAGTCCCTGGGGCCACAAAGAGTTGCACGTTTTAACGACTGAACAACAGCAGCAAGAAGAACCTACTGTACAGCACAGGGAATTTGACTCAGTACTCTATAATGACCTATATGGGAAAAGAATCTTAAAAAGAGTTGATATATGCATCCATATCTAAGTATAACTGAATCGCTTTGCTGTACAGCAGAAACTAATACAACATTGTAAATCAACTATGCTCCAATAAAATTTTTAAAAAGTAAGCTTTACGAAGGCAGGGATGTTTGTCTGTCTGGTTCAATGCTCTAAACTCAGCACTTAAATAATAAGTAATGCAGAGTAACCATATAAGAAAGAGTTGAAAGGGTGAATGAATGGATGAATGAATTACGTATGCTTGTCAAGACTTCTGGGAGGAAAACCAGCAGGTCCTGTGTCTCTTCCTGACTCTATTAGTCTCTTGGTGACTATATTACTTTAGCTAAAATATGTGCTTCATTAGGCTTGTACTTCTTTAAGCTTCATTCATGAAGCATAAGGGTAGAGTTTGAGCATTTTGTAGATTGTGTTCTGCTTTTAAAATAGAGAAAAGCTATGCATACCCTACCTAGAAAAAAATACATATTCAGATTTACATGCAACATTTTACACATATCTTCAGGTGCTTTGTGGAATGCTATCTATAATTTGTGGATCTCAGTTTGAGAAATGGCAGCCTTGGACTAGACTGAGTATCTGAGTTATCTTCTTTTAACCTCCTTTTTTTTTTTTGACCCTCCCTTAGGAAAAAAAGGAGTCCTCAAAACTTACCACATACATAGCTTTGGGTTAGGTGATACGAGGAAAGCATCAGTTCAGTTCAGTTCACTTCAATCACTCAGTCGTGTCAGACTCTTTGTGACCCCATGAATCATAGCATGCCAGGCTTCCTGTCCATCATCAACTCCCAGAGTTCACTCAAACTCATGTCCATTGAGTCAGTAATGTCATCCAGCCATCTCATCCTTTGTCATCCCCTTCTCCTCCTGCCCCCAATCCCTCCCAGTATCAGGGTCTTTTCCAATGAGTCAACTCTTTGCATGAGGTGGCCAAAATACTGGAGTTTCAGCTTCAGCATCAGTCCTTCCAAAGGACACCCAGGATTGGTCTCCTTTAGAATGGACTGGTTGGATCCCCTTGCAGTCCAAGGGACTCTCAAGAGCCTTCTCTAACACCACAGTTCAAAAGCATCAATTCTTCGGGGCTCAGCTTTCTTTTTTTTTTTTATTTTATTTTTACACTTTACATAATTGTATTAGTTTTGCCAAATATCAAAATGAATCCATCACAGGTATACATGTGCTCCCCATCCTGAACCCTCCTCCCTCCTCCCTCCCCATACCATCCCTCTGGGTCGTCCCAGTGCACTAGCCCCAAGCATCCAGTATCGTGCATTGAACCTGGACTGGCATCTCGTTTCATACATGATATTTTACATGTTTCAATGCCATTCTCCCAAATCTTCCCACCCTCTCCCTCAGCTTTCTTTACAGTCCAACTCTCACATCCATACATGACCACTGGAAAAACCATAGCCTTGACTAGACAGACCTTTGTTGGCAAAGTAAACCACCTCTGCTTTTGAATATGCTATCTAGGTTGGTCATAACTTTCCTTCCAAGGAGTAAGCGTCTTTTAATTTCATGGCTGCAGTCACCAACTGCAGTGATTTTGGAGCCCCAAAAAAATAAAGTCTGACACTGTTTCCACTGTTTCCCCATCTATTTCCCATGAAGTGATAGGACCAGATGCCATGATCTTATTTTCTGAATGTTGAGCTTTAAGCCAACTTTTTCACTCTCCTCTTTCACTTTCATCAAGAGGCTTTTTAGTTCCTCTTCATTTTCTGCCATAAGGGTGCTGTCATCTGCATATGTGAGGTTATTGACATTTCTCCCAGCAATCTTGATTCCAGCTTGTGCTTCTTCCAGTCCAGTGTTTCTCATGATGTACTCTGCATATATGTTAAATAAGCAGGGTAACAAAATACAGCCTTGACGTACTCCTTTTCCTATTTGGAACCAGTCTGTTGTGCCATGCCCAATTCTAACTGTTGCTTCCTGAGCTGCATACAGGTTTCTCAAGAGGCAGGTCAGGTAGTCTGATATTCCCATCTCTTTCAGAATTTCCAGTTTATTGTGATCCACACAGTCAAAGGCTTTGACATAGTCAATAAAGCAGAAATAGAAGTTTTTCTGGAACTCTCTTGCTTTTTCGATGATCCAGCGGATGTTGGCGATTTGATCTCTGGTTCCTCTGCCTTTTCTAAAACCGATTTGAACATTTGGAAGTTCACTGTTCATGTATTACTGAAGCCTGGCTTGGAGAATTTTGAGCATTACTTTACAAGCTTGTGAGATGAGTGCAATTGTGTGGTAGTTTGAGCATTCTTTGGCATTGCCTTTCTTTGGGATTGGAATGAAAACTGACCTTCTCCAGTCCTGTGGCCACTGCTGAGTTTTCCAAATGTGCTTGCACATTGAGTGCAGCACTTTCAGAGCATCATCTTTTAGGATTTGAAATAGCTTAGCTGGAATTCCATCACCTCCACTAGCTTTGTTCATAGTGATGCTTTCTAAGGCCCACTTGACTTCACATTCCAGGATGTCTGGCTCTAGGTGAGTGATCACACTATTGTGATTATTGGGTCGTGAGAGAAAAGCATAGGAGATGTAATAAAAATAAGACTCAATTTTCAGCCTCAGTGGTATAACAAAAGAGAACAGAGAGTAAAATATAAAATAAATTAATTTTAGATGGAGGGCATATACTGGGCAAAGACAAAGATATGAAAAATTCAGGAGATGGTTGTGGAATGAATAGTTCTGGTTTCTATCTGGGAACCCCTGTCAGGCTTAACTACACAAGTCGATTAGGGAAGAAACAAGTTGTCCTGTTTTGTCAGCAAGAGCACAGGAAGACTACAGTCATCTGCAACTGAAGCTATCGTGGATAATTTTGTTCCATCCCCACCACCTTGTCCTACCCCAAGACAGCCAATGTCTAGACCCAGTGGCCAGGAATTGCTTGGCTTTCTTCTTTCCACCCCTATCATTTATTATGCATGTACTAAGTACCTATTCTGTACCATATATTTTCATATACATGGTCTCATTTATTTACTACTTTTTTTCAGATGAGGCAGTTGAAGCTCAAAAAGCCACATTTATTGGTAGAGCCAATGCTAAGAATCCATGGCTTATGACTGCAAATCCATGTTCTTTATCCTGCACCATACTGCTTTTGACTGGGCACACCTATCCTCAGTTGTAGTGGAGTGGAATTTGAAAGGATGCAGAGATAAGGATGTAGCCTGAAGGAATTTGGAACAAGGTGATGGACATATGTCAGGATGTTATAACAGAGACACCAAGTTAAGATAATGCACCACAGAGAATGGACTGTTTACACCATGCTGCAGGTGATACCGGCATTGTGACACCCCCTAAAATACAAACATCTCCTCTTAAAGTGTTTAATTATGACACCATTAAATCACAATAAATATTATTATTTTTTGGAATATATGGTTCAGGAGCTGAGAGACAGAAGACTTGTTTGAGTTCTTAGAACTTGTCAGGAAAAGACCCAGACTTTGGACCCAGGGGTGAATGATTCCACAGTTGGCCTTTTTCCTACCCTATAGCATTGCTTTTCTGGTTTGAACGTAGACTTTGTTGTGAAGAGAGAACTCGCCAGATAAGTATTCCATTCTGCACTTAGGAAAGTTTAGGTGGAGCCAATTGATTTCAAATGGTTCTTCTAGTAGACACTTTCACAACTCCCAATTTCCAACTTGTTTTATAGAACTCTTGGATCCCACATGTCTTCCTCCTGCTTTTATTCGAGGACATATGGCTTTCTAACTGGAATCCCTTCTCCATAAGCCAGTGAACCTTGATTGAACAGGAAATTAAGTTCCTTCCCTCTAGTTTGCACACTTGCCAGCTGTCCCCTCCATTTCCCTTTTACAGCCCAGGTAATATGCGAAGACAGACCCTGCGTGTACCAGTTGGTGAGAAAAAATGCTAACTGTTGGTTGAACCTGAAGAATGGCCCTACAGATGTTTCTATAGCCATTGTATTCCACACATCCTGCTCTCTGCTTTCACTTAACTAATTAGTATTTCCACAATCAGGACATCCATGTGCCCCATCTTGGTGCCTCTGCTCAAACTATCTCATTTAATCTATGGCCCCTTAACCTCAAATCCTCTTGCCTAAAACTTGTTTATCTTTAAAACAAAGAAAAAAAATAGCTCAAATGCTACTTCCTCTAAGAAGTCTTCACTGGTCTCCAATGATGGTGATCTCTACTTTACATACTCACCTGTACACCTCTTATGGTACCTTATATTATCACAATTTATAAAAATGTATGAAAGTGTATTTTCTCCTCTACTTAGCTACTTGACACCTCAATTTTCTTATGACAGGAACTCTATGGGATTAACATTTGATTCCCCACAACACAGTGTCTTGTGTGTACTAGTTAAATTCCTCGCCAAAACGATCATTGTCATCATACTGTCTCTAACTTAACAAGCACTTATTTTGAGCCAAGTTATTTTTCATGCATTACTTCCATTTTTTACAATAACCCTGAAGGGTATTTTTCAATATCCTCATTGTTCAAGTGAGGAAATCAAGACTCAAGTCAGCCAATAATTGGAGGAGCAAGAATTCAATCTTGAGTCTAGGTTTCCAAAGCCCATTCTTCTTGACAATACAGTTTGATGTTACTGAAAAATATGCTTTAAATAAGTGAGGGATTGCATATATTCATGGAAGTCTCTCGCACCCCTACCATCTGAAACAAAATTAAGATCAGAAAAAGGTCACTGGGGAGGGAGGATGGAGGAGGGTTCAGGATGGGGAACACATGTATACCTGTGGCAGATTCATTTCGATATTTGGCAAAACCAATACAATATTGTAAAGTTTAAAAATAAAATAAAATTAAAAAAAAAAAAAACTCAAGTGAAAAATCCCTCCCCCCAAAAAAGAGAAAAAGGTCACTGAGTACCTCCAATAGTTGTCAAGAAGTCCTTAAACAAAATAAATAAAGCCATTTATTTTGAGAAACATTGCAGTATAGTGATCTTGAACACAAATTCTAGAACTAGATTTCCTTCAACTGAATGTTGATTCTCCTATTTGATAACTAGGTGTTCTTGGAATTACTTAACCTCTGTCTCATTTCGTCATTTGTAAAATGGGCATCATCATCATGATCATCTTCATCACCATTCCTGCTTCCAAAGGTTTATTGTGAGAATTAAATGAGTCATATAAATAAGGAACTTAGGAATGTGCTCAAAAGCTTAGTTGAGTTTTTATTGGGCCAGCCATTGCAAATTGCTGGCTTATAGATAGGATCCAGTTTACAGACTGTTTTTAACTGTAATTGTTTCACTTAGTATATTCTAAAGCAGTAATTTACTGCTAACATTTAAAATACTTTAGATTATCCACAAAAAATGCAGATTTCTCTTGGAAAATCAGACAATCTAGTAACTCTGAAAACCTCTTGCTCCCTGGCCATAATCTATTGGTCCATGAGTAACAACTGGCCCTATTTTTAAAAAGCATGCTCCTAGGACTTCTCTCAGTGCCTAAGACTCCAAGCTACCAATGCAGGGGGCCTGGGTTGCATCCTCGTCAGGGCACTAGAATTTACATGCTGCAACTAACAAGCCCACGTGAGACAACCAAGACTAAATGCAGACAAATAAATTAATTAATTTAAAAATTAAAATAAAAAAGGATGAACTCTTCAGTATATTATCAGGATCCTTATATGCAGGTCAAGAAGCAACAGTTAGAACTGGACATGGAACAACAGACTGGTTCCAAATTGGGAAAGGAGTACATCAAAACTGTATATTGTCACCCTGCTTATTTAATTTGTATGCAGAGTACATCATGAGAAACACTGGGTTGGATGAAGCACAAGCTGGAATCAAGATTTCCAGAAGAAATATCAATAACATCAGATATGCAGATGACACCACTCTTATGGTAGAAAGCAAAAAAGAACTAAAGAGCCTCTTGATGAAAGTGAAAGAGGAGCATGAAAAAGTTGGCTTAAAGCTCAACATTCAGAAAGCTAAGATCATGGCATCTGGTTCCATCACTTCATGGCAAATAAATGGGGAAATAGTGGAAATAGTGGCAGACTTTACTTTTGGGGGCTCCAAAATCACTTCAGATGGTAATTGCAGCCATAAAATTAAAAGATACTTGCTCCTTGGAAGAAAAGCTATGACCAACCTAGACACAATATTAAAAAACAGAGACATTACTTTGCAACAAAGGTCCATCTAGTCAAAGCTATGATTTTTCCAGTAGTCATGTATGGATAGAGAGTTGGAATATAAAGAAAGCTGAGTGCTGAAGAATTGATGCTTTTGAACTGTGGTGTTGGAGAAGACTCTTGAGAGTCTCTTGGACTGCAAGGAGATCCAACCAGTCCATCCTAAAGGAAATCAGTCCCGAATATTCATTGGAAGGACTGATGTTAAAGCTGAAGTTCCAACACTTTGGCCACCCTATGCAAAGAACTGACTTATTTGAAAAGACTCTGATGCTGAGAAATATTGAAGGCAGGAGGAGAAAGGGTCAACAGAGGATAAGATGGTTGGATGGCATCACTGACTCAATGAACATGAGTTTGAGTAAACTCTGGGAGTTGATGATGCACAGGAAGGCCTGGTGTGCTGCAGTCCATGGGGTCACAAAGAGTCAGACACGACTGAGTGACTGAACTGACCTGAGCTGAACTAAGTCACCTTATGCTCAAACACTCTCACATATATATTTTGCTCCTGAAATTGTGATCCCTGTGTTCAGATCAGATCAGATCAGTCGCTCAGTCGTGTCCAACTCTTTGCGACCCCATGAATCCCAGCACACCAGGCCTCCCTGTCCCTCACCAACTCCCGGAGTTCACCCAGACTCACGTCCATTGAGTCAGTGATGCCATCCAGCCATCTTATCCTCTGTCGTCCCCTTCTCTTCCTGCCCCCAATCCCTCCCAGCATCAGAGGCTTTTCCAATGAGTCAACTCTTCCAATGAGGTGGCCAAAGTACTGGACTTTCAGCTTTAGCATCATTCCTTCCAAAGAAATCCCAGGGCTGATCTCCTTCAGAATGGACTGGTTGGATCTCCTTGCAGTCCAAGGGACTCTCAAGAGTCTTCTCCAACACCACAGTTCAAAAGCATCAATTTTTCACCGCTCAGCCTTCTTCACAGTCCAACTCTCACATCCATACATGACCACAGGAAAAACCATAGCCTTGAATAGACGAACCTTTATTCGCAAAGTAATGTCTCTGCTTTTGAATATGCTATCTAGGTTGGTCATAACTTTCCTTCCAAGGAGTAAGCGTCTTTTAATTTCATGGCTGCAGTCACCATCTGTAGTGATTTTGGAGCCCAGAAAAATAAAGTCTGACACTGTTTCCACTGTTTCCCCATCTATTTCCCATGAAGTGGTGGGACTGGATGCGATGATCTTATTTTCTGAATGTTGAGCTTTAAGCCAACTTTTTCACTCTCCTCTTTCACTTCATCAAGAGGCTTTTGAGTTACTCTTCACTTTCTGCCATAAGGGTGGTGTCATCTGCACATCTGAGGTTATTGATATTTCTCCCGGCAATCTTGATTCCAGCTTGTGTTTCTTCCAGTCCAGCGTTTCTCATGATGTACTCTGCATATAAGTTAAAAAAACAGGGTGACAATATACAGCCTTGATGAACTCCTTTTCCTATTTAGAACCAGTCTGTTGTTCCATGTCCAGTTCTAACTGTTGCTTCCTGACCTGCATACAAATTTCTCAAGAGGCAGATCAGGTGGTCTGGTATTCCCATCTCTTTCAGAATCGATCCCTGTGTTATGCCCATTCTAAAAATGTTTGAACAGTTATTTAACCTACCATGTGCTTCAGTGAGTTATCAAATTTTCCAGTCCAAGTACAATTTTAAAGACTAAACCAGGTAAGCATTTATATGAGTTGGCTGATAGAAAAATGGGTGTTGGAAGAGATATAGTTAATAATCAGGAGAAAGAAAAACCCAACAGCAGACATAACACTTCATTATCATAAAGTGTCATATCAAAATGTAGCATCACACTATGATATCATATTACATGAAGGCTTGTTTATAAGGTTGGTCCCTTCTCCTCTCTTCAACTTTAAGGCCTTACTCAAATATTATACCTCTTTAGGTCTATCCAAATCTTTTAATCATATTCTCTAAACAAAACCAGAAGGAATTTCTTACTCCCCTATCTCACAGTTTGAGAAATTATCTTCTCATCCTTATCACAGCCTTCTCCACCAGACCATGAGTCTAGAACACAGACACATCATAGAATTTGCTTATGTGCCCCTTACGGCAAAGCAAAGTGCCTTGGAGTTATTTGAGAAGTCTGTATTTGAGTGAATTGAAGTAAGAAAATGAAAAAAAAAAATCATCCACTTCCTAGCCTACTTAAGCAGAGAGTATGAAATGCAATTTTTCACAAATAATTCAATAAAAAATTCAAAATGCATTAGGCATATAAGTAGGTCAACTCCCATTGGAAACATTTATGTTATTTTGCCCTTAGAGCCAGACATGAGTTGGCTTCCTCTTTGTTTTCCGTGCTAGGGCAGATGGCTTCGACTTTCTAAGTCAGTTTTCTCATTTTTTAAAATGAGAATTTCTATTTGTCCATCACATCTCACCTTGCACTTCACCTCCTATGAAAAGCCTTCCATAACATCTACAACTGGATTTAAGTGACTCTCTGTGAGCTCCTACAGCCCCCATGTTCCATCACACTACCCTGAAATTCCCTAGACTATCACTTCCAGAAAGGTAGAAATTATGCCCCGTTCGCCACAGGATCCCTTGAAGAGACGAAGTGCTCAGAAAACATTTGCTGACTGAGAAAGTAGATGAATTAGTCAGTGACTGAGTATACGTCCAAGGTATCTGTAAGAACCCAGCGCAAGTTGTCATCAGTATTACCAGCAACGTCCAATACGGAGAAGCAAAGCTGAGAAGTCTGCTTTGGCCAAAGCTGCTGTCTGTTGCTCCCATCTGTCGCTGTCCTGGCCCCAGTCCTTCTCCCATTACACTCCCCTGAGCTTTCCTGAAGCTGACCCCATGCAGGCAAGGCTAGTGGGGTGTTTTCCAGCCTCACCAACCTAATTGTTCCTCATTTCCTGCCCATAAATGGTACAAGGTGCGGAGTTGCACCTCCCAATGTCCCTATTTCAATCATTTGTCTACATTAATCGACACTAATGGCTTTTACAAATGTAAGTCTTTAAGCTCCAGTAAGTTACATGTGTTTGAGGAGGCCACTGAAAAAAAGCAAATTCCCTGCTCCTTTAGCTTCCAGGGAAATGTTTTCCAAATATCCTGAAAGCAGGGGCAGAACCTAGCATTCCAAAGCCCTGTGCCTTTGCTCAGTGATCCCTCAAGAGATTGGGTTGTTATTATTAATAAAGTGTGACTTTCTCCAAATGAAAGAACAAAGCCCTGTGTGTTACCAACTGCATGGAAAAGACAGACGCAATCAGATTTGAATCACATCAGTTTACTTTGACACCAAAAATTGCATGTGTTTAACTGCTATTTACTTTAGAAATATTTTTAAGGAATTTAACAGCATTATATAACATTTTTAAAAAATATTTTTGTCCTTTAGCCCAAGACTAGAGTACTATACTATCTGTTACTATCTCAGAAGAATCACTGTCAACCTTTTTTTATAGTTATTGTATTCAATATAATACAGTTTTATTATTCTCTGTTTTCATTTAATGTTATACCATAAACATATTTTTCTGGTTATAGTTCTAGTTTTAAGAGCTAGTGCTATTTGTTGTTAATATGTACAGTTTAATCTCCCTAATCATTGACTATTATTAAACATTAAATATAAGATCAACAATTTAAAATAAAAAAAGCTAATTTAGAAAGTAAGCAACAGACTAGGGAAAAATCCATAGCAAATATAAATTGTTATGAAAGATTCATTACCCACCTTGTCATTAGCCATCTAATCAGCATCCCTAGTGAGAATTCCCAAATATCATTCTGAGAACCAGACACAGGAAGGCAAAAATCTGATGGTAAGAATAGACAACAGAAAAGAATTGTTAAAAATTGTTTGCAAACTGTAAGTAAAATGACTACCGTGAATAATTCAAAGTAAATTAAAAGGTGTGTGTGTGCTTAGTCACTCAGTAGTGTCCTTTGCAACACCATGGACTGTAGCCCACCAGGCTCCTCTATCCATGGAATTTTCTAGGCAAGAATACTGGAGTGGGTTACCATTTCCTACTCCATGGGATCTTCCTAACTGAGGGATAGAACCTGCATCAAATTAAAAGGTAAGCAGTCTCCAATTCATCAAAACAAATAAAAATCTAATAATATAGTATTTACTTAATATATCTATATCTGTATATCTATATGTGTAATATAGTATTGCTACAGTCCATGGGGTCACAAAGAGTCGGACACGACTGAGCCACTTCACTTTCTTTCTTTCTATAGTTCCTTTTGGAGAAGGAAATGGCAACTCAATCTAGTGTTCTTGCCAGGAGAATCCCATGGACAGAGAGGCCTGGTGGGGCTGCGGTCAATGGGGTTGCAAAGAGTCGGACACAACTAAGCAACTAAGACACACACAAGACTAGTTAGCCAGTACAATTAGAAGACAATCTCAAAACTACATGATCTTAACCTATCTACCCCCCTAAAGTAGACACTGAGACAAAGGCTAGTGTGCAAATAATTTATTTGGGAAATGATTCCTGGAAATAGGAGTTGGGAGCAGAGCAAATGAAACAGAAAGAGAAAAGGAAAGAAAACTTACATGAGGATGAATCGTTATTAATTTGGTCACCACACAGGAGAGTGATGCTTGATCCTGCCAGCACTCCTAAGGAGTCTTCTAGAATGTATCTCAGAACTATTTGCCCAGGAGGTCAGTGGAGGCAGAATTTATTCACTGGCTATTGACCCCATTGTTCAAGCATAAAGATTTACTGAGCATGGCCCCGCTCATTAGAATAAGACCCAGTTTCCCCCTCAGTCAGTTCTTCCATCACGAAGGTTCCATAAGACTCTTATCCTTCTCCATCAGAGGGCAGACAAACTGAAAACCACAATCACAGAAAACTAACCAATCTAATCACATGGACCACAGCCTTTTCTAACTCAGTGAAACTATGAGCCATGCCATGTGGGGCCACCCAAGACAGCTGGGTGATGGTGGAGACTTCTGACAAAATGTGGTTCACTGGAGAAGGGAATGAATGGCAAACCACTTCAGTATTCCTGCCTTGAGAAAACCATGATCAGTATGAAAAGGCAAAAAGATAGGACACTGAAAGAGGAACTCCCCAGATTGGTAGCTGCCCAATATGCTATTGGATCACTGGAAAAATAACTCCAAAGAATGAAGGACAGAGCCAAAGCAAAAACAACACCCAGTTGTGGATGTGACTGGTGATGGAAGTAAGGTCCAATGCTGTAAAGAACAATATTGCATAGGAACCTAGAATGTTAGGTCCATGATTCAAGGCAAATTGGAAATAATCTAACAGGAGATAGCAAGAGTGAACATCGACATTTTAGGAATCAACGAACTAAAATGGACTGGAATGGGTGAATTTAACTCAGATGACCATTATATCTACTACTGTGGGCAGGAATCCCTTAAAAGAAATGGAGGAGCCATCATAGTCAACAAAAGAATCCGAAATGCAATACTTGGATGCAACCTCAAAAATGACAGAATGATCTCTGTTCCTTTCCAAGGCAAACCATTCAATATCACGGTAATCCAAGCCTATGCCCTGAGCAGTAGTGCTGAAGAAGCTGAGGTTGAACGGTTCTATGAAGACCTACATGACCTTCTAGAACTAACACCCAAAAAAGATGTCCTTTTCATTATAGGGGACTGGAATGCAAAAGTAGGAAGTCAAGAAACACCTGGAGTAACAGGCAAATTTGGCCTTGGAGTACAGAATGAAGCAGGGCAAAGGCTAATAGAGTTCTGCCAAGAGAATGCACTGGTCATAGCAAACACCCTCTTCCAACAACACGAGAGAAGACTCTACACATGAACATCACCAGATGGTTGACACCGAAATCAGATTGATTATATTCTTTGCAGCCAAAGATGGAGAAGCTCTATACAGTCAGCAAAAACAAGACCGGGAGCTGACTGTGGCTCAGACGTGAACACCTTATTGCTAAATTCAGACTTAAATAGAAGAAAGGAGGGAAAACCACTAGACCATCCAGGTATAACCTAAATCAAATCCCTTATGATTATACAGTGGCAGTGAGAAATAGATTTAAGGGACTAGGTCTGATAGAGTGCCTGATGAACTATGGACAGAGGTTCATGAAAATGTACAGGAAACAGGGAGCAAGACCATTTCCAAGAAAAAGAAATGCAGAAAAGCAAAATAGCTGTCTGAGGAGGACTTACAAATAGCTCTGAAAAGAAGAGAAGCGAAAAGCAAAGGAGGAAAGGAAAGATATACCCATTTGAATGCAGAGTTCCAAAGAATAACAAGGAGCAATAAGAAAGCCTTCTTCAGTGATCAATGCAAAGAAATAGCAGAAAGCAACAGAATGGGAAAGACTATAGGTCTCTTCAAGAAAATTAGAGATAACAAGGAAACATTTCAGGCAAAGATGGGCTCAATTAATGACAGAAATGGTGTGGACCTAACAGAAGCAGAAGATATTAAGAAGAGGTGGCAAAAATACACAGAAGAACTGTACAAAAAAGATCTTCACGACCGAGGTAACCATAATGGTGTGCTCACTCACCTAGAGCCAGACATCCTGGAATGTGAAAACAAGTGGGCCTTAGGAAGCATCACTACAAACAAAACTAGTGGAGGTGATGTAATTCCAGTTGAAATATTTCAAATCCTAAAAGATGATGCTGTGAAAATGCTGCACTCAATATGCCAGCAAATTTGGAAAACTCAACAGTGGCCACAGGACTGGAAAATGTCAGTTTTCATCCCAGTTCCAAAGAAAGGCAATGCCAAAGAATGCTCAAACTGCCGCACAAATGCACTCATCTCACATGCGAGTAAAATAATGCTCAAAATTCTCCAAGCCAGACTTCAGCAATACATGAACCGTGAACTTCCAGATGTTCAAGCTGGTTTTAGAAAAGGCAGAAGAACTAGAGATCAAATTGCCAACATCCTCTGAAAGTCACTGTTGCTCAGTCATGTCCAACTCTTTGTGATCCCATGGACTATATAGTCCATGGAATTCTCCAGGCCAGAATACTGCAGTGGGTAGCCTTTCTGTTCTCCAGGGGATCTTTCCAACCCAGGGATGGAACCCAGGTCTCCCACATTGCTGGCAGATTCTTTACCAACTGAGTCACAAGGAAAGCTCATGAATACTGGCGTGGGTAGCGTATCCCTTCTCCAGGGGATCTTCCTGATCCAGGAATCTAATCGGGGTCTCCTGCATTGCAGGCAGATTCTTTACCAACTGAGCTATTAGAGAAGCCCAAACTTGTGGATCATCGATAAAGCAACAGAGTTACAGAAAAACATCTATTTCTGCTTTATAGACTATGCCAAAGCCTTTGATTGTGTGGATCATAATAAACTGTGGAAAATTCTGAAAGAGATGGGAATACCAGACCACCTGACCTGCCTCTTGAGAAATCTGTATACAGGTCAGGAAGAAACACTTAGAACTGGACATGGAACAACAGACTGGTTCCAAATAGGGAAAGGAGTACTTCAAGGCTATATATTGTCACCCTGCTTATTTAATTTGTATACAGAGTATATAATGAGAAACGCTGGACTGGATGAAGCACAAGCTGGAATCAAGAGTGCCAGAAGAAATATCAATAACCTCAGATATGCAGATGATACCACCCTTATGGCAGGAAGCAAAGAAGAACTAAAGTGTCTCTTGATGAAAGTGAAAGAGGAGCGTGAAAAAGTTTGCTTAAAATTCAACATTAAAAAAACGAAGTTCATGGCATCTGGTCCTGTCACTTCATGGCAAATAGCCAGGAAAACAATGGAAACTGTGGTAGACGTTTTTTTGGGGGGCTCCAAAATCACTGCAGTTGGTGACTGGAGCCATGAAATTAAAAGACGCTTACTCCTTGGAAGGAAAGTTATGACCAACCTAGACAGCATATTAAAAAGCAGAGATATTACTTTGCCAAAAAAGATCCATCTACTCAAAACTATTGTGTTTCCAGGAATCATGTATGAATGTGAGAGTTGGACTATAAAGAAAGCTGAGTGCCAAAGAATTGATGCTTTTGAACTGTGGTTTTGGAGAAGACTCTTGAGAGTCCCTTGGACTGCAAGGAGATCCAACCAGTCCATCATAAAGGAAATCAGTCCTGAATATTCATTGGAAGGACTGATGTTGAAGCTGAAACTCCAATCCTTTGGCCACCTGATGTGAAGAACTGACTCATTGGAAAAGACCCTGATGCTGGGAAAGATTGAAGGCAGGAGGAGAAGAGGACAATAAAGGATGAGAGGGATGGATGGCATCACTGACTCAATGGACATGAGCTTGAGTAAACTCTGGGATCTGTGATGGACAGGGAAGCCTGGCGTGCTGCAGTCCATGGGGTCGCAGAGTCAGACATGATGAAGCGACTGAACTGAACTGAACTGAGATTTGCTCATGCCTTCCATTAAGTTCATCTCCTTCCAGGAGGTGCCTAGCCGCTATTCTGCAAGTGAAACAATCTAGATCCTCACAGTCTCAGCCGTTCCAAGCCTTAATTAGTATCTATCACTTCACTCCTCCAACACCTTCTACAGGTTGCCGTCACTCCCATCTAGCAGTTGAGTCAGTCTAGGCTGCTTTCCTGGCGACCTGCCCCAAGATGATATCTCTAAGGTGTCTAAGCCCATGGCAGCTCCTGGGCACGGTTGCTTCAGTTGTCAACTTATCATTCTCACCATACATGGAAGATGAGTCCCTTGAGTTTCTGATGTACTCAACCCTGCCTCCATTCTGTGGCAGCAACCCTAGCTTCTCTTGGGAGTCAGGATCCATTACTCCCACCAACTCAGCAACTCCTTCTTTGCTTCTTGGTCTAAAGATACCAGAGCCCAAAATGGCCAGGTGAAAATACAGTTTGAAACTCGGTGGAAATCTTATTGTGTCACCTGGTTGAAGTTCCCTTCTTGGAAACTAAGCTTTTGATCCCAAAGAGCCTACTGATCAATCCCAAAAATGTCATTCTAAGACTTCTATAATCAACTCTCTTAGTCTGGTTTCCCTCAAAGGCAGAACTCAAGACAAAAATGCAGGCAGTTTATTTATGAAGTGATTCCAGAAAGAGGGGATGAGGGGCAGCAGAAAAACACAGGCGAGAAAGAGGAAGGTGAGAAAGCCAATACAAGGTAACATTGTTGATTTGGCCATAGCTATGGTAGACAGGTGCTCAATAAATGCAACTTGAAACTGTCCACCCAGGAGTCAAAGAAAAAAAGCATAGTTATGTAGTTATTTTTTTTTTTCCCTTGCAAAAGCTAAGTCACTAGCCATTGCCAAAATTCCCTTTCTTTAAAACCCTGCCTTCCCAACATGCAGTGCAAGCTAATTTTATTTTATTGTCCAGGTCAGAGACATTTTCTTATATCAGATGTCATTTTCTATTTTCCTTGCTCTGAACTTCTAAATTACTCTGCCTTGACGCTCCAGTATTGGATTTCTCTCAATTCCAGGACTTCAACATTCCTCCTCTCTGTTTAATGTAACTTCCAACGGTTCACATAGTGTTCCTGATTCCAGAGGGGGCTTTGCTCACCCCTCCCCTTGCTCCTCCTTACCCATCCTCCATGCATTATGGATAGATGTCATGCTTCACCATCCACGTCAACCCATTAGTCGTTCAGAACATACTGTGATGATAAAAATCTTTGCCAAAAATTTCTGGCTATGATCACGTTGAGCTCTGAAGGAACACATGAGATTTTTCAGACAGATTCAAAAAAGCAGTAACTTCAGCAAGTGAGTTCTAACTTCTTCCCCAAGAAGAAGCACTTCTGGTGGGAGAGAGCCACAGAAGAAGCCAAAAGGTGTGAATTTGAGCCTGGCCCTGACACCTACCTAATGAGGGACCTTCAGTACACTGAAGCATGAAAGGGGTAAGACCATTTTCCCATCTGTAAAATGGGCAGGATAATCATAATTGTGTCTCTTGAGTTACTGTGAGGATCAAATACAAAATCAACCAACATTTGCATAGCTTCTTATTATCTCATATGTTAATGTTGTTGCTATTAAATTATAATTAGCTTCATGTAAACTGGTAAAAAATACCTACCTATTGATCTTTTTCAACACAAGTTTATTGAGAACCACTGTTTGTCAGGTCTGGCTGTAAATTTTGACGCCTATAAATAGAGGCATTTGACAAAACCTAATTGAATGTCATATGGCCTGTATTAGTCAGCCCAGGCTGCTATAACAAAATACCACAGACTGGGTAGCTTAAAACAACAGACATTAATTTTCTCTAGAGTCTAGAAGCCGCAGATCAAGGTGTGGGCAGATTCAGTTTCTGGTGACAATCTCTTCCTTGCTTGCATATAGCTGTGTTCTTGCTCTGTCTTCAGATAACTTTTCCTCTGTGTATGGAGAGAGAGAGGAGGAAGGAGGGAATGAAGAAGCAAGAAAGAAATGGTGCCTCCTCTTCTTTTTATGAGGACATAAGGCCTATGAGATCAGGGCCCCACTGTATGACCTCATTTAACCTTTTATCTGCCCATAGGCTGTATCTTCAAATACATTCACACTGGGAGTTAGGCCTTCAACATGTGAGTTTCAGGGGCTCAAAACTCAGTTCATAACCTCTCCAGAGCTTGTAGTATTGTATAAGCAAGTTAGAAAAAATAGATCCCCCATTCTTTCTTCAGATTTGTGTATTGAAAAGAACCCCTCCACTCTGTTCTTTAAAGAGAGAATCATCTCACAGTTCAAATCTACTTCCACTCAAAACCCCTTACCCTTGGAAGACATGTTTTTGGCCTTTGATTCTCTAGGATTTCCCATTCCAGGCCCCCCACATTCTTCACTTCTGCGGTTGAGTTACAGAGTTGCATGGTACATGTCTCTGTCCTAGCTCTTCATGTAGCTTTCTTGGTCTAAGCTTCTGAATCATATCTATCTTTTTTCCTAGCTCTTGGTTTTGCTCTGCCTGTCTCGCCTCACCCTCTCCTCTCCTTGTCTCTCTTCTGTATCTCTTTCTTTCCAGGATGCCAGTATGCTACAAACAAGTCTGAAAATTCAAGGAAAATGGTGTGTTTATTTGAACTTTTTAGGTTAGCAATTGGACCCAATGCTTTAAATATGGAGGTACTTCACCTGAAAAGGTGTCTGGAGGTTGAAGAAAAATATATTGCACATGGTATCTGGAAAAATAACTAATATACCCTTTAAAAATAAGCTTATTCTAAGTCCTCTGGCTTTTGGATATCTTGTGTTTGTCTCTGCCTTCACCTTCCCTTTTCTCTTTCTTCCTCTCTTTTCTTCTTTTTGTATGTTCCCTAAGTCCATCTGTCTCTCTGCTTCCCTCTAATCTCTCACTGGCTCCCTCCTTTCTTTGTCTTCTCATTTCTCCATCATATCTGTCCATCCTTCCCCTAACCCCTCCATCCTTCTCCCTGCTTTCCTCCACAGATACCCTCCATTAGCAGCTCTATCTGGCTTATCATTCCAGCACAGTCTTTTTGACTTAAGAATCTTTCCAATTTCCTGCTGGAATAATAATGAAGCTTACAGGAGAAGGTCAAAATTTTCCTGTTAACAGAGAGGGTTCCAAATGAGCTCCCTCACTGATAGGGTTTAAGAAATTGGGTATTTTCACCATTACTCTCCAATAGAGTGGTAAGTGTTTAGGCTGGTTGCAAGACCCAATTCCCAGCCAGATGGAAGACACACTTATTGAAGGCAGACTGAGTCCTAGAAAGGGCTCGCAAACAAAAGTCAGGAGCTTGCTATGCAAAACACTGCTCTGTCACCTAAGGACTCTGATCTTTGAAAAATCCCTTGACCTCTCTGGATTTAAGTTTCCTTAACTCTGAAACAAGGGAACTGGAGTGATGAACTTTAGGAGCCTTCTGGTTTTGACTTCATGACTCAAAGTACTATACTTCAAATATATGTACTCTATGTGATAATTATAGACATCAGAGTATATGTACATAAAACACACACACAAATATATGTGTGAGTGTGTATGTATATGAAATACACACATGTATACACACACATATTCTTTGGAGTAAGCACTCTGGAAAGCCATTCTGGAACTTCTTTCTTACAAGCTATTAACAGGTCTTACCCTAAATCATGCTAAAACTGAAACTCTAGTACTTTGGTCACCCCATGCAAAGAGTTGACACATTGGAAAAGACTCTGATGCTGGGAGGGATTAGGGGCAGGAGGAGAGGGGACGACAGAGGATGAGATGGCTGGATGGCATAACCTACTCGACGGACATTAGTCTGAGTGAACTCCGGGAGTTGGTGACGGACAGGGAGGCCTGGCGTGCTGCAGTTCATGGGGTCGCAAAGAGTCGGACATGACTGAGCAACTGAACTGAACTGAACTGAACCCTAAATCAAATTGCTTATGACTATACAGTGGAAGTGAGAAATAGATTTAAGGGACTAGATCTGATAGAGTGCCTGATAAACTACAGATGGAGGTTCGTGACATTGTACAGGAGACAGGAATCAAGACCATCCCCAAGAAAAAGAAATGCAAAAAAGCAAAATGGCTGTCTGAGGAGGCCTTACAAATAACTGTGAAAAGAAGGGAAGTAAAAAGCAAAGGAGAAAAGGAAAGATATACCTTTTTGAAATCAGGGTTCCAAAGAATAGCAAGGAGAGATAAGAAAGCCTTCTTCAATGATCAATGCAAAGAAATAGAGGAAAACAATAGATTGGGAAAGACTAGAGATCTCTTCAAGAAAATTAGAGATACCAAGAGAACATTTCATGCAAAGATGGGCTCAATAAAGGACAGAAATGGTAGGGATCTAACAGAAGCAGAAGATATTAAGAAGAGGTGGCAAGAATACACAGAAGAACTGTACAAAAAAGATCTTCATGACACAGATAATCACAATGGTGTGCTCACTCACCTAGAGCCAGACATCCTGGAATGTGAAATCAAGTGGGCCTTAGGAAGCATCACTATGAACAAGGCGAGTAGAGGTGATGGAATTCCAGTTGAGCTATTTCAAATCCTGAAAGATGATGCTGTGAAAGTGTTGCACTCAATATGCCAGCAAATTTGGAAAACTCAGCAGTGGCCACAGGACTGGGAAAGGTCAGTTTTCATTCCAATCCCAAAGAAAGGCAATGTCAAAGAATGCTCAAACTACCACACAATTGCACTCATCCTACACGCTTGTAAAGTAATGCTCAAAATTATCCAAGGCAGGCTTCAGTAATACGTGAACTGTGAACTTCAGATGTTCAAGTTGGTTTTAGAAAAGTCAGAGGAACCAGAGATCAAATTGCCAACATCCACTGGATCATGGAAAAAGCAAGCGAGTTCCAGAAAAACGTCTATTTCTGCTTTATTTATTATGCCAAAGCCTTTGACTGTGTGGATCACAATAAACTGTGGAAAATTCTGAAAGAGATGGGAATACCAGACCACCTGACCTGCCTCTTGAGAAACCTATATGCAGGTCAGGAAGCAACAATGAGAACTGGACATGGAACAACAGACTGGTTCCAAATAGAAAAAGGAGTACGTCAAGGCTGTATATTGTCACCCTGCTGATTTAACTTATATGCAGAGTACATCATGAGAAACGCTGGGCTGGAGGAAGCACAAGCTGGAATCAAGATTTCTGAGAGAAATATCAATAACCTCAGATATTCAGATGACACCACCCTTATGGCAGAAAGTGAAGAACTAAAGAGCCTCTTAACGAAAATGAAAGAGGAGAGTGAAAAAGTTGGCTTAAAGCTCAACATTCAGAAAACTAAGATCATGGCACCTGGTCCCATCACTTCATGGCAAATAGATGGGGAAACAGTGGAACCAGTGCCAGACTTTATTTTTCTGGGCTCCAAAATCACTGCAGATGGTGATTGCAACAATGAAATTAACAGACACCTACTCCTTGGAAGGAAAGTTATGACCAACCTAGATAGCATATTGGAAAGCAGAGACATTACTTTGCCAATAAAGGTCCCTCTAGTCAAGGCTATGGTTTTTCCAGTGGTCATGTATGGATGTGAGAGTTGGATTATAAAGAAGGCTGAGCACCGAAGAATTGATGCTTTTGAACTGTGGTGTTGGAGAAGACTCTTGAGAGTCCCTTGGACTGCAAGGAGATCCAATCAGTCCATCCTAAAGGACATCAGTCCTGAATATTCATTGGAAGGAACAGATGCTGAAGCTGATACTCCAATACTTTGGCCACCTGATGCGAAGAGCTGCCTCGTTTGAAAAGACCCTGATGCTGAGAAAGATTGAGGGCAGGAGGAGAATCGGATGACAGAGAATGAGATAGTTGGATGGCATCACCGACTCAATGGACATGGGTTTGCGTGGACTCTGGGAGTTGGTGATAGACAGGGAGGCCTGGTGTGCAGCCGTTCATGGGGTCGCAAAGAGTCAGACACGACTGAGCAACTGAACTGCACTGAACTGAGGTTAATAGGAGAGCTTCATTCCCCTACAAAAAACACTAAGAGTAATGAAAGAATATAGAAAACAGATCACAATGAAAGCGAGGTTAGATGTGGATTTCTTGGAAGTGGTATATTTTGGTTTCATGTTACATTGGCATTGTAAATGTATTAAAAAAAAAACAGGCATTTTACATAAGAATAAATCATCACATATTTGAATCTCAATTCATAAATACTTCAAAGTTGGTATTTATTAAAATGCTAATTTTTCATTGGTTTTGAAAACTAAATTAAAATTAGCAAATTATATTAGTGGATAGTGACTGCAGCGAGAAAGCTATTTTTACCTTTGATGAAAACGCTCCCACATATGATGGGCCATGCTTGGATTTCATAGGGCTCTAAGAAAGCAATGGCATCATCAACTAATTAGTTAATATATGTCTGCTGCTGCTGCTGCTGCTAAGTCGCTTCAGTCGTGTCCAACTCTGTGCGACCCCATAGATGGCAGCCCACCAGGCCCCGCCGTCCCTGGGATTCTCCAGGCAAGAACACTGGAGTGGGTTGCCATTTCCTCCTCCAATGCATGAAAGTGAAAAGTGAAAGTGAAGTCGCGAAGTCATGTCCGACTCTTCGAGACCCCATGGACTGCAGCCTACCAGGCTCCTCTGTCCATGGGATTTTCCAGGCAAGAGTACTGGAGTGAGGTGCCATTGCCTTCTCCGAATATATGTCTATCATATACCTAAGTTTTCAGGAAATTAGATATGGCTCTTGCCCTTCTAGATATGTACAATAAACAATAAAAATACATAAACAGTACTGTGATGCACTATGAAGGAAAAGAAACAAGGTAATAAAGTAACACATATGGGTGATGGTGGAGGGGGAACATGTGGGGCAGAAAATGTGACAATCTGATCAGGATGTGTGCTCCTGGGCACCTTCCTTACTTTGCTATCCCAAGGGTGATAGGAAGCCTTGCTTTGTTTAGGTCCTGCTTGCCAATCAGTACAGGTGACTAATATTAAGCTACTCCATTAATCATGCCTGACTCACCTGAGCATTTACACAGGGGGAGAGATTCATTCACATTCTCCCAACCACCTCAGGAGGTGTTATTGTCTTTATCTTACATGGTGGGGGAGGGATTGCAAAATTACACACTGATTCTAATGTTCGAAGAAATATAGTTCATTTTCTCCTTAACTTTGATGAGTTGAACTATGAGTGACTCTCCATCTCCTGGGGAGTTGGGTGGGGATGGGAGGACTATTCTAATGCAGTCTGCTGCACATACATTCTGATGCAATAAGTTAGTAGTCCTTTGCAGTTAGTTAGCTTTCTTTGGGTGAAACTGACTCAGTCACTCATATTTGGCCCATTTCTCCTGCTCCTGTCTAGTGGAGAAAGACCAACGGCAGCAGACCGAGACCTGGACACTCTGAGACCATTGTCACCCTCTTCTGTGGAGGGACCATTTAGAGCTGCTCCCTGGACTGGCCACTGCTATTACTTCTGGCAACTACCCCTGTGTCTGGGCAGTGCCCTTCTTTGCTACCAATGGTGACAGCTAAGTAACTCAAGGTCTCTATGTCTTTCCCCACCTCCTCCCATTCCCCCTGTCAGCTCCTGAAGGTCCTGGGGCACTTGTTCATACCTTTGTCTCTGACACTTCAGGTTCTGCCGAGGCCTCACCTCCGGTCCCTGCCATGCTCTTCATCCTGGCCCTGGCTCTTCTTACTCATTACAGCAGGTCCTACAGCAAGCTTGGGTGCATGCTAAGTTGTTTTAGTCATGTCTGACTCTTTGCGGTCCTATGGACCATAGCCCGCCAGGCTCCTCTGTCCATGGGATTCTCCAGGCAAGAATAGTGGAGTGGGTTGCCATGCCCTCCTCCAGGACATCTTTCCAACCCAGGGATGGAACCTGTGTCCCTTATATCTACCAGCATTGGCAGATGGGTCCTTTACCACTAGCACCAGCTGGGAAGCCCCTAAGGCAAGCTTGCTGCCTCTGAAATCAATCACCTTCCAAGCCTGCCAGGGTCATGTGGGAAATTTGGGTCACCTGTTCATAGCACACAGGGGAGATGGATGGCTTGGAAAAAACTAGTTCTGGTTATCCCTCTGTCTCCCTATTCTGTCCCAATGAGTTCGAATTTGTAGCTCCTTTCAGAGTCCTAAATATAAGGCCAAGGGCAGTGCCTCGGCCTGCCTACATACTAGGCAGCTAACACCTAATGTTCTCTCTATGTTGGGCTGAGGTTCAGAGAGAGGTAGGGCACAATCTGCCTGCCTTTCTTATTTCTCTCTTTTTCCCAGAATCTTTCTAGTTGGAAGGCATGGGCCTCAGGGCTCTCATTTCCTACACATGTGTTCTTCTACTTCAAGGCCTGGTTGCCTCAGGTGGGGCCAGGAATATTTCTATAGCTTATCACAGAAGAAACTGCGATCTAAGACTTTCAGTATTTGTTCTTTATATGATAAAGGAATTTTAAAAATCTTCTCTGCAGTTGCCAACCCAATCTCCATTCCCTTGTCCTTCCTTACTCTAGATCCTCTGTTTTATTCAGGGTCCCAGGGTGCCCAGTTAAAAGTGCTCTCCTCCACAGACCCAAAGGTTGCTATGCTAGTCCTGGTCATGTGACTCGGTCCTCCCCAATGAGCTACAAGTGGAAAGCTCTGGGCAGGGTTTTCCTTGTTAAAAGAGAACAGGCTTTGACTGGTGTTTGTTTTGGGTTTCTGTCCTTTTTCTTTTCCCCTTCTTCCTGCCAGGAATGTAGGCATGACGCCCAGCCATGCAGTAGCCAACTTGCAAGCACTAAAGATGGTGACAGAGAAAGGTAGGAGTCTGGGTCTGTATCAGGCACAGTTCCATAGAGAAGCAGAACTAGTTTGGGGGGTTGGGGACGGTGACAGAGAGAGAGCTAGATTGCAAAGGACTGATTTATGTAATGGTAGGGGCTGTCTAGGCTAGGCAAGTCTAAAACCTGTAAGGCAGCTTGTCAGGAAAGGTGAGCTAAAACTCTGGGGTCCAGGAAAAAGCTGCAATCTATAGTGAAATTCTTTCTTCGGGAAAGCCTCAGTTCTGCTTTGAAGATCTGCTCTGAATGGACTGAATCAGGGCCACCTAGATTGTCTAAGATAATCTTCCTTGCCTAGAGAAAACTGATTGTAGATTTTAATTGCATCTAGGAAATGCCTTCCCAACACTAATTGGAGACTATAGTCTATAGTAGTCTAGCCAAGTTCACACATAAAACCAACCATCATGGGGTCCTAAAGAACATTGTGTTGCCACCACACTAGTTCTGAATTACCTGCCTCTGGATTTGTTGTTATGTAAGAAAACACACACACACCCACACACACAAACGGACCAAACAAAACTCTATGGATAAAGTCTTACTAGCCAGATTTCTGTGACATGAAACCGAATGCAAATCCTAACTGCTGTATTCTTCCTCCAAAAAACTCCCCTTAAACTTTTAACTTGCTATGGACTCAGATGCCTAACATTAAGTCAAAATTGAGCAATAGCTCTGTTGTTTTATAAAGGTACTGGGCTTCTCCCCAAAGCCCTGAATTTCATTGTTTCAAAGAGTGAGAAGGCCTGCAAGCAACAAGATTTGTAAGATACGAAAGTGCAACTAAAAATGTTTGACAAAAAAAGTGGTCTGTTATAATACATAAGTAGAAAGTAAGTAATTTGATCAAGGTTGGAACTCAGAATTGCCTGAGTTCTATTTTAGCCTAAGATAGGCTAAAACCTATCACCTTTCTACTCCACCAGGATCAGAGGAAAACGCTCTGCTTGGCTGTCTACGGGAAAGAGAACCACCAACAAACCTACAAGTTCTATTTCTTTAGAACGCTATAGTCATAAAAATGATCATGATAAAATTACTGCCAGTAATATTTAGCTCAATCAGATTCACTGTATATTAATTTGCTCTCACCATCACTATTAAAATTGACATTTCAGTCTTCATATCTATTCAGAATGACAGTAGGCTAATCTATGGCTGTGTGGGAAAAAAAGAAAGAAAATCAAAGCTGATCACTTCTCAGCGCAAGCTGTCCAAAACCACAAACACGCACTTGCAGGAAGTGGGATGGGGCCAGGGTGAGCAGGTCAGCCGGTGCTTTAGTGTCTCTGCTTGTTCTTGTCCAGTGAGCATATCAAGATGGGACTATTAATTTGTATGTGTCAACTTGATTTTGAAAATGTTGGTGTTGATCTGTGAAGACAGCAACATACCTTCCTTGTACTCCCTCCAGAAACCCCTGATAATAAAGAATCCTTGTATTTCCACAGAGTTTTAAGGAATCTTCTCTCTCTTTCCTGACTCAGTTCCACAAACAACCTCAGAGGTAGACAGGGTAGAGATTTTGAGTTTCATTTCATACATGAGGAAGCAGCTTCAGAGACTTGAAATGACTCACTTGAGTTCACATGGCGAGCAAACCACACCACCCTCCACGATCCCTGGGAAAGAAAGAGAGGAAAACACAGCCTCTTAAAGTATTTGAAAAATCTTTTGCAAATTGAATCGAACTTGAGCCAGAATGTCTTGCTAATGACAAGAGACCAAGGAATGCGGAGGATCAAGGCCCTTTGCTCCCCCTTTTAATCAAGGACTAAGATTTGCACAATCTGCCCAGACTAATGCACTTCCCACTACCTCAAATGTTAATTTCTTATGAGATCATTGAGAGACAGTTTCAGGGAGGCTGGGCATGTCTGCCTGGTTGTTATCCTTTAAATGCTATTAAATCCATGTCTGAATTGTTCTAAGGCCATGTACATTTTCAGACCCTATTACTTAGGCCAATAGGGGTGTGGCAAGTACAAGCTTAGTCACTAATGAGGTCCCCTGTGGTTGGCCACGAATGGTGGGAAGAAGAAAACTTCATCCTTTTCCATAGGCTAAAATTAAACTAGACCTAACCCAAAGATCAGAGAAGACAATAGCACCCCACTCCAGCACTCTTGCCTGGAGAATCCCAGGGACAGGGGAGCCTGGTAGGCTGCCGTCTATGGGATCGCACAGAGTCGGACACGACTGAAGCGACTTAGCAGCAGCAGCAGCAACCCAAAGATATGCAGAAGTGTATCTGACCATTTTATTTCCCGCTTATCATGTCCTAGGTTGTATGTGTGCGTGTGTGTGTGTGTGTGTGTATGTGAGTCACTCAGTCACATCCGACTCTTTGCCACCCCGTGGACTGTAGCCCACCAGGCTCCTCTGTCCATGGAATTCACCAGGCAAGAATACTGAGTAAATTTCCATTCCTTTCTCCAGGGAATCTTCCCAACCCAGGGATCAAACCTTGGTCTCCCACATTGCAGGTGGAGTCTTTACCATCTGAGTCACCAGGGAAGCCCTACATAGTAGATAATAATTATTAAAATTTGCATGGCACTGTATGACTTTTAGAGACTCAATTTCAATTGAGCATGCACACTACAGAAGAGTGGGCAAAACGCCTAAGCTGACCCTCTGGTCCAAGCCTTGGACACATCCATACCCTCACCTGATATAAAGAATAAGCTCGTCCCCACCTCAGTGAGCAAGCAAGCAAGTGAACATGTTATTTTTTTCTCACCCTCTCTTACTGCAGCAGGTGCCCCAATAAACCCTTGCCTGAAAAAGAAAATACACTTTTCATGTAACAGAAACCTCACCTCATGAATGGGATCAGGGAAGAGCTCTCTCTGCCTCAGTAACTTTTGAGTTTTACCCTAAAGCTAAAATCTATCTCATTTCTACTCCACCAAGATGCAATGGCACCCCACTCCAGTACTCTTGCCTGGAAAATCCATGGACAAAGGAGCCTGGTAGGCTGCAGTCCACGGGGTCGCTAAGAGTCGGGAATGACTGAGTGACTTCACTTTCACTTTTCACTTTTCACTTTCATGCATTGAAGAAGGAAATGGCAACCCACTCCAGTGTTCTTGCCTGGAGAATCCCAGGGACGGGGAAGCCTGGTGGGCTGCCGTCTCTGGGGTCGCACAGAGTCGGACACGACTGAAGTGACTTAGCAGCAGCAGCAGCAGCAGCAGCAGCAAGATAGAAAAGTCTCCACTTGGCTGCCCAAGGGAGAAGAATCAATAGCACTTTCAAGTGGATTTGTTTAGAATCTATATTCATAAAAATAATTACTATAAAAACTGCCAGTAATATTTACCTAAATTAGATTTATTCACTATTCATTTCTCTCCCATCTCTACTGAAACTGAAATCTCAACCCATATGTCTTATTCAAAATGACAAATGTAAGCTAATCTATGGCTATTTGAAAAACAAAATAAAGTAAAACGTGAAATAAAAGTACAAAAAAGTGTGTTTTAGGGGAGTATGAACGAGGTGACAAGGGTTCAGGATGACAAAGATGATGCCAAAGAGAGGTTAACCCAATTTTGAGGATATAATAGGTATAGTAGGTGCTTTTAGAATATATACATAAATATATGTATGTGTGAATATATTCATGAATAAATATATGTATGTTTGTATACGAATATATATACATATTAGACATCATCTTGAATTCACTTGAACATATATATATTTAATTATATTCATATAATAATATGTAAATTCAAATATATATTGATTTGAATTCATTTATGGCACTCTCATCTATTTCATTTTATCTACTTATCCATAACCCTTTGTTCCTGATGCCTACCACAGTGCTTGGGGCCACTGTATTTCATAAATATTTGCTATAGAAATTAAACCCTTATTTTCTGCTTCATGAGGTCTCCTTCTATTGCCTCTTCCATAATGAATACAGATGTCAGCACATAGTAAGTAGCTTGATAAGAACTTGATCAACTGAACTGAACTGACCCCTTCAAACTTTGTTTCCTGAGTTCAAAGGGCCTCACTGTCAACACCACTTAGACAACCCAGGAGCTTACCTTCCCACTGCCAAGAGGAGGAGGTAACACTATGCAGAAAAGTCCCCACTCTGACAAGTCTGTGGTGGTAGGGGGTGGTCTGGTTTCATGGTCAGAGACCTAGCAATCAGCTAGAGAAAGGGAAATGGTTGCCATTGGAAACCTTGAGGCCCTGTAGCTGTCAGAGGGAGTGAAAGGCTGGAAGCTAATCAGGCATAATGAGCTTACAGTACCATAGATCATGTCAGCTAGCATTCTTATTAATTTCCTGCCCAACGGCCATGCACAGAGGACCGATTCATCCATCAGTCCTTCCCCAGCCTGGGACACTAAATCACTTGTCAAATCAGGAATGTGGTGATGAAAATTCAGGAGTGACATAGTGGCAGAAAAATCATCCATCATCCTGCTACACCTCACCTTTGGAGAGCATCTTACCCACACTGCCTTCTGAATGGGAGGGACCAGGCACTGAGAATGTAAAACCGTCAAGGACCAGAAAGAACGTCTAGTCCAAAGATGACAATAAGATTCATTAACTGTAGAAGATGTTGGACTAGATCAAGGTTGGCACAAATATGGCACAGGTGCCGCCAATTCCCCCTTTCTGTGTCCTTGGAAGAATTGCAAATCAATTACTCCATTCCATCCTGGGAACAACTATAAAATCCTTCTCACTATAGCATACTGTAAACCTAATACCACTACAGAGGCAGGGTAGAAGGGATGAATACTCCTTATTGGGGATGAACAACCAAAGGAAAAGTTTAATGAGTCTCATCTGGCTCCATTTGTAAATTCCTAATTAAAATAGCTGCTACCTTTTTAATACACATGTTCTGGTTTGGGTAGTCTTCCTGTCCATCTCTAACAGTTTTTTTTTTTTTCTCTTCTCCTCAGATCTAGGGAAAATCCATTGAGTTAGGGTGAGCCAGGAAAGAGTGTTTGACATAGGAGTTCAGCTTTGGGGCATGAATTACCCTGAGAGGGGGAACCTTTGGGAACCAAATGATTCTTTCAGAGTCCAAGAGCTGAAAGTTTAACTGAGGGATCGTGCAAAGAATCTATACAAATAAATGCCAGGACCATGAATATAATCAAGGTACAGTTCAGGGGGAACAATTCAGTGTGTGGCTTGTGGATGGAAAATATATATCCCAGTGTCCCTTTTTGTTGTAGTAAGACAAACCTGAGATCTGAAGGGTACAATATGTCACCCAAAGATGCCACATACCAGGAGGCAATATATGAGTGGAATTCTGAATCTTAAGGAGGGATTTTCCAATAAAGAGGCAGCAGAGACCAGGAAGGTTCATCTCAGACAAAATGGAACACCAAGTAAAGATTCAGATTCTCCAAGAGAATTTCAAAGTTATTTCATGGAGCTTACCTCATTTGGAGCCCAGAATACCTTTGCATCACAGGTCTTATGAGCTCTGTTTCAGAGTAAAGGCTACAAAGACCTAATAAAGTTAATAACTCACCCAGAGTCACATATCTAGCTGCACAGATAGGAAACAAACCCAAGTCCCTTGATCAAGAGCCCAGACTCTTTCCACTAATTCACCACCTCCAGTGGAAGGGTTGATAACACCTCTTTATTTTATTTTTGAGAAGAGAGGTTCTTAATGAATGAAGAACCAACAGGAAAACCAGAACCATATCAAATTAACGGTAAAGAAATAGTAAGGATATGAGATCAGAGTTGGCAGGCAGCCCCTGTGATGGGGGGGAACGTTTATGTTAAGTTCCTACATGTCAACAATTTAATCCGCGTTGATTTGGCCTTGCTATTGCAAGACCCACAGTAGCGTGCTATGAACATTAATAGATGATTTCCTTTTAGCTAGTTGGAGCTAGTGCCCCAAAAGAGGATTGAGGCAGATTGGTAGAAATTTAAGCACTGTTTTTCTTTCTTCCATTCATTCAAGCTCTGAACAAGGATGAACTGAATTTCCCCCTTTCACCAGTCACTGCACTAAACACTGAAGATATAGAGATGAATCAGACACTCTCGCTATACTCGAGCTCACAATTTAATATGGAAATAGAAACCAAGAAGTACCCAACAAGAAACATGTGTAAGGAAGGGGACATTCATAATACAAGGGCACACAAAGAACTGAGACGCTCACTGGGCCCTGTAGACTGGACCAGGCTTCTGAAAACAATGAGTTTTGAAACAAATATGGAAAATGACTAGAGGTGACCAATGGTACAACATGAGCAGCAAAATAAATATAGCAAATATTGTAATTCGCTAAATTAAAAAAGAATACATGCATGAGTCTGTATGAATCTAAGCAAATGGTGAAGAAGGGAAAGATACTCCTTACAGTAGAAAGCCAACTAATAAAAACAGACAAAATATTGGATTTAGAAAATCACCACTTGGCAGTCATGACGATAATTGATTCAGGCAAGAATTATCATGAGTGCTAAAACTAGTGGGTGACAGTTTGAGGAGTAACAGGATATCAACATAATTTCAAAGTATCTCTCCAAAACTACTTAATTATAAAGAAGAAAATAGGATCTTTACAGTAGAGAAAATTGGCAGACACCACATGCCTCCTGACATAAAGCACTGAGAAGACTGTAACATCATTCTGTGATATTTTTGCCAAAAATGCATAATCTGAATCTAATCCTATGGGAACATAGATAACCAAATTGAAGAACATTCCACACAATAACTGACCTGCACATTTAAAAAATGTCAGTGCTATGAAAGAAATAGGGAGACTGAACAAAATTGCTCCAGATTAACTAAGACCAAAGAGACATAACAATTGAGTATAATGAGTAAGCCGTAATTTTCTTTTGTTATAAAGGATATTGTTGGGACACTGGAAACTTTTGAAAAAGGTTCATAGATTAGATAATAGTTTGAGGCTTCCCTGGTTGCTCAATTGGTATAGAATCTGCCTGAAATACAGAAGATGTGGGTTCAATCCCTGGGTCAGGAAGACCCCCTGGAGAAGGAAATGGCTACCCACTCCAGCATTCTTGCCTGGGAAATCCCATGGACAGAGGAGCCTGATGGGCTACAGTCCATGGGTTTGCAAAAGTCAGACGCAACTAACCACCACCACCATACTCTCAATGCTAACTTTCTGAGTTTGCTAATTGTAGTGTGGTTACAAAAGAGAGTAACTTTGTTTTTAGGAAAAACACATTGAAGCACTTAGGGATAAAGAAATATGTCTACAACTTATTCTCAAATGTTTCAAAAAACACAGAGAGAAAGAGAAAAGAATTTCTAAAATTTTAATAAGATATTGACATTTAGAAAATCTAGGGGAAATGTATAAAGAATGTTATGGAATGAATGTTTGTATTTCTTCCGAAATTCATATATTGAAATCTTCCCCTCTAATGTGATGGCATTATCAACTCGATGCACATGAGTTTGGGTGAACTCTGGGAGTTGGTGATGGACAGGGAGGCCTGGCATGCTGCGATTCATGGGGTCACAAAGAGTCGGACACAACTGAGTGACTGAACTGAACTGAATGTGATGGTATTAGGAAGTAGGGTCTTTGGGAGGTAACTGGGATTAATAAATGGAATCAAGAGGGTAGAACCCTCATGAATGGTATTAGGGCCCTTATAAAAGTCATGAGATAGCTCACTTGTTCTCCTTCAGCTATGTGAGGACACAGGGAGAAGTGGGCAGTCTGCTACCCAGAAGAGAGCCCTCACCAGAACCCAGCCATGCTGGCAATGATTATTTAGTTACCTCTCTTCTATATCCTATTTCCCCAGGGAAAATTGAGGTGTTAGAACCTAAAATGGAAAAGAATCTGAAAAAGAATATATATATATATATATATATATATATATATATATGGCTCCCCTGGTGGCTCAGATGGTAAAGAATCTGCCTACCATGCAGGAAACCCAAGTGAAATCCCTGAGTCATGAATTATCTAATTGCGGTGATTGCAGGCAAAAGAAGACAGCAGAGGATGAGATGGTTAGATAGATCACCAACTCAACGTATATGAATCTGAGCAAACTCTGGGAGATAGTGAAGGACAGGGAAGCATGGTGTGCTGCAGTCGCAGGGAGTTGGACACAACTTAGTGACTGAACAACCACTATATATATATATATGTGTGTGTGTGTGTATGTATAATTGAATCCTTTTGCTCTATACCTGAGACATCATAAATCAACTCTCCTTCACTTAAAAATTTTAATTAAAATAAAAAATGAAAACCTAACAGAAATTATATTTTTAAGTGGAATAAACTATCTATTGTGATCATTGCTACTGAAATTATCACATTGCTTTGATTTCGGCAGGAATACTATCAGTTGAATATGATCACACTACTTTGTTTATTCTTGTTAGAGGCTGTAGATGGAAGTGGTTATTAAAGTGAGAAATCCACCTGATTATGATCTAATTTACTGAATCAGTTGGGACAGGCCAGATTACACTATGACAATAAACATCTTCAAAATGTCAGTATTGGACTTCCCTGGTTTTAATGAGTAAGAACCTGCCTACCAATGCAAAGGACATGGGTTCGATCCCTGGTCAGGGAAGATTCCACATGCTGCGGGACAACTGAGTCCCCATGCCACAACTACTGAGCCTGAGCTCTAGGGTCTGCAAACTGAAACTATAGAAGCCAGTGCTCCTGGAACCTGTGCTCCTCAACAAGAGAAGCCACTGCAATGAGAAGCCCTCACACCAGAATGAGGAGTAGCCTCTGCTCACAGCAACTAGAGAAAGCCCACACACAGCAACAAAGACCCAGTGCAGCTAAGAATAAATAAGTAGATAAATAAAAGTCTCAGTGCTTTAAAACAATAAAAGTGTGCCTCTGCCTCGGCTGCACATCTGTTGAGTCAGCTAAGACTCCACGCCACTGTCCTCCCTCCAGGACTCAGGCAGACCAGATAGCCCCCATCGAGAATATCGTCTTCTTCCTGTGGACAGAAACGGAAGGTTTGAGGATCTTGCCCTGGAGACTACATGTTTAGCCTTTCTCTCACAGCTCACTGGCCAGAACATGTCTAGTGGCCTAGTGCAGTCATGAGGGGACTTGGCAGAGCCATCCTACCATATGCCTGGGAGAGGAGAGCATTTGAAATACTTGGTAAAAAGCACAAATGACTACCAAGCTTAAGGAAGTTTTAGAGACACTAATCATGTAAGCAAATATCTACAGAACTCTGGTTTTGTGCCAGGCATTGTATTAGGCACCAAAGATAAGACATGTCCTTAGTTTTTTCTTTTTAATAGAAAATTAAAGGGTGCTTGAAATCATTTATTATATCAAATGATGTCTTTAGTGATACGAAGTTTTAAATATCCAGCTCTAGACCAGCTTCTTTTGCAGAGGGGTAAATTGAAGCCCAGAGATGTGCCCAAGATGACCCAGCTGGAAAACTGGTTTCCAAACCCCAACACTCCATTAAAACAAGTGGGAGAAGGAAGGTTTACAAACATCTCTATGTTTAGAAATCTCTCTTGAAAGTTGCATAAGTGGGCCAGGGTGTTCTGTTTATCCAGAATGACCAAGGAATGTAGACAAGGCAGCCACTTTGAGGGGTATGACAGAGGCCAGGAAGGCCATGAACCGTAAATAGAGCCATGAAAGCTGGGATCAGCTGCTCTGCCCTGGCACCAGGCCACATGCCAGGCTCTTGACAGAGTCACCTATGTTCATACTTAGTCCTGTGGGATGGATGATTCCCCAGTCTGCAGGGGTAGAGACTTCTCATGAAACAGCCTCAGTTATGTGGTTAAAAAAATAAGCAGCTCATTCAAAGTGTCTGAAAACAAGACTGACATAAATCAACTTATACGATGCTTTCTTTGCCCCCATTAAACATCTATGGACTAGAGCAATGGACTGGACATCTCCCCAGAGGCAGTAAGGGGTGGGCAAAAGCTTTGGACTTCATCAGATTTGCCTTGAATCTCGGTTCTCTCACTCACTTGCTGTGCAATTTATATTACCTTTCTCTATTTCACATCCCTCATCTGTTAAACAGGGATCATAATACCTGGCATTATGGCTTCCAAGAAAGGGCTTCCAAGAAAAATTATATGGGAGAAATTATGCAATGCACCTGCCACTTGCCAAGTATTAGTTTTGGTATTCAGTGAGCCCAAAAGGAAAGTTAGTTTCTATTACCCTTCACTTTGGTAGCTCAGATTCACTTGTGATCCTATTTTTCTGGACCCCAAATTTGATTTGTTTATGTACCTAATATTGTATTAGGCCAGGCTGCAGTAACAAACAGACAAAATTTCAGTGGCTTAACACAGTCAAAATGTATTTCTTGTTCACTTAACAGTCCTTAGTGTGTGTTGGCAGGGCCACTCTCCTCCATACTGATGGAAGCTTGGAATATTTACTTTGTGGCTTCCAAGATTACCCTAGGTGTCGACATCGCAGTGGGCTGGAAGACAGAGGAGCATGGAGAAGCAAACGTGGGAGGCTGATGTGGGCCAGGCCTGAAGGCAGAGCCATCACTGTGCTCACAGACCCTTGGAGGGAACTCAGACACGTGGTCACACTTCATATAAGGGAGACTGGGAAACCTCAACTAACTGCATACGAAAAGGGGATTTTTGAGGGCAGTTTTCAGTCTTGACTGTTAATCAGTTAAGAGCAAACAGTGTTTCCCTTACAGCTTTTATCTCCAACTAAGCACATAGAGAAAGATGAGATAAGAGTTGCCTTGGGAGAGTCTACAGAAGCAAAAGTAGATTTGACCTGAGCCTTGAATTTTAAAAGAACATTCTAAACTATGGTTCTTATTATCCTTTAAACAATATTTATTTAATTTTATTAGGTATCACATGCTGGGGATACAGAAAAAGAGATGTGATGTGAGCTGGAAGGATCAGAAGATGATAGGTTAGCTAGAAAAGCATGAAGAAATCCAACTATTTTATTAAATCATGATTAATCATACTTGTCTAACAAATGAAATCACACTTGTCTAACAAATTTTCCATAAGCAAACACAGTTATGTGCAAAATTATTGCCTATGTTTTTTTTTTCAACTCTGACATTTAGAATTGCCTAAAAGATCACATCTAGGATTTCTAGTCTAAGTTAATTTTTTTTCTTTAAGGGCTTCCCTGGTAGCTCAGATGGTAAAGAATCTGCCTGCAATGTGGGAGACCTGGGTTAGATCTCTGGGTTGGGACGGTCCTCTGGAGAAGGAAATTTTTTTCTTACTCTTGAAAGGAGCACTTCATCGGTTCATTTCAGTCACTCAGTCCTGTCCGAATTTTGTGATCCCGTGGACTACAGCACGACAGGCTTCCCTGTCCATTACCAACTCCTGGAACTTGCTCAAACTCATGTCATATGAATCAGTGATGCCATTTAACCATCTATTCCTCTGCCATCCCCTTCTCCTTCTGCTTTCAATCTTTCTCAGCATCAGGGACTTTTCCAATGAGTCGGTTCTTTGCATCAGGTGGCCAAAGGATTGGAGTTTCAGCTTTAGCATCAGTCCTTCCAATGAATATTCAGTACTGATTTCCTTTAGGACTGATTGCTTGGATCTCCTTGCAGTCCAAGGGACTCTCAAGAGTCTTCTCCAATACCACAGTTCAAAAGCATCAATTCTTCAGCGCTCAGCTTTCTTTATAGTCCAACTCTCACATCCATACATGACTACTGGAAAAACCATAACTTTGACTAGACAGAACTTTGCTGGCAAAGTAATGTCTCTGCTTTTTAATATGCTGTCTAGGTTGGTAATAGCTTGTCTTCCAAGGAGCAAGCATCTTTAATTTCATGGCTGCAGTTACCACTTGCAGTGATCTTGGAGCCCAAGAAAATGAAGTCTGTCACTGTTTCCATTGTTTCCCCATCTATTTGCCATGAAGTGATGGGACCATATTTCATGATCTTAGTTTTTTTAATGTTGAATTTTAGGCCAACTTCTTCACTCTTCTGTTTTACTTTCACCAAGAGGCTCTTTAGTTCTTCTTTACTTTCTGCCATAAGGGTGGTAAAATCTGTGTGTCTGAGATTATTGATATTTCTCCCATCATTCTTAATCCTAGCTTGTGCTTCATCCAGCCTGGCATTAAACATGATGTACTCTGCATATAAGTTAAATAAGCAGGGTGACAATATACAGCCTTGTCATACTCCTTTCCCAATTTGGAACCAGTCTGTTGTTACATGTCCAGTTCTAACTGTTGCTTCTTGACCTGCATACAGATTTTTCAGGAGGCAAGTAAGATGGTCTGTTATTCCTGTCTCTTTAAGAATTTCTGAGTTTGTTGTGATCCACACAGTCAAAGACACACACTGTGATAGAAAGAATGCCTGAAGAATTATGGACAGAGGTTCTTGAAATTGAACAGGAAGCAGTGATCAAGAACATCCCCAAGAAAAAGAAATGCAAAAAGGCAAAATGGTTGTCTGAGGAGGCCTTACATATAGCTGAGAAAAGAAGAGAAGTGAAAGGCAAAGGAGAATAGGAAATATATACCCATTTGAATGCAGAGTTCATAAGAATAGCAAGAAGAGATAAGAAAGCCTTCCTCAGGGATCAGTGCAAAGAAACAGAAGAAACAATAGAATGGGAAAGACTAGAGATCTCTTCAAGAAAATTAGATACCAAAGGAACATTTCTTGCAAAGATAGGCACAATAAAGGACAGAAATTGTATGGATCTAACAGAAGCAGAAGATATTAAGAAGAGGTGGCAAGAATACACAGAAGAACTATACAAAAAAGATCTTCATGACCCTGATAACCATGATGATGTGATCACTCACCTAGAGCCAGACATCCTGGAGTATGAAAACAAGTGGAACTTAGGAAGCATCACTACAAACAAAGCTAGTGGAGGTGATGGAATTCCAGTGGAGCTATTTCAAATCCTAAAATATGATGCTGTTAAAGTGCTGAACTCAATATGTCAGCACATTTTGAAAACTCAGCAGTGGCCACAGGACTGGAAAAGCTCAGTTTTCATTCCAGTCCCAAAGAAAAGCAACGCCAAAGAATGTTCAAACTACCACACAATTGCATGCATCTTAAATGCTAGCTAAGTAATGCTCAAAATTCTCCAAGCCAGGCTTCAACAGTATGTGAACCATGAACTCCCAGATGTTCAAGCTGGATTTAGAAAAGGCAGAGGAACCAGATCAAATTGCCAACATCCTCTGAATCATCAAAAAAGCAAGAGAGTTCCAGAAAAACATCTAATTTTGCTTTATTGACTATGCCAAAGACTTCAATTGTGTGAATCACAACAAGCTGTGGAAAATTCTTAAAGAGATGGGAATACCAGTTTACCTTACCTCCCTCCTGTGAAATTTGTCTTCAGGTCAAGAAGCAATGATTAGAACCAGAAAGGGAACAGCAGACTGGTTCCAAATAGGAAAAGGAGTAGGTCAAGCCTGTATATTGTCACCCTGCTTATTCAACTTATATGTAGAGTGTGTCATGTGAAATGCAGGGCTGGAATCAAGATTGCTGGGAAAAATATAAATAACCTCAGATATGTTAATGACACCACCTTTCTGGCAGAAAGCAAAGAAGAACTAAAGAGCCTCTTGATGAAAGTGAAAGAGGAGAGTGAAAAAGTTGGCTTAAAGCTCAACATTCAGAATTCTAAGATCATGGCATCCGGTCCCACCACTTCATGGCAAATAGATGGGGAAACAATGGAAACAGTGATACTTTCTTTTCTTGGGCTCCAAGATCACTGCAGATGGTGACTGCAGCCATGAAATTAAAAGATGCTTGCTCCTTGGAAGAGAAGCTATGACTAATCTAGACAGCATATCAAAAAGCAGAGACATTACTCTGCCAACAAAGATCTGTCTAGTCAAAGCTATGGTTTTTCCAGTGGTCATTTATTGATGTGAGAGTTGGACTATAAAGAAAGCTGAGCACCAAAATGGTGCTTTTGAACTATGATGTTGGAGAAGACTCTTGAGAGTCCCTTGGACTGCATGGAGATTGAACCAGTCAATCCTAAAAGAAATCAGTCCTGAATATTCACTGGAAGGACTGATGCTGAAGCTGAAACTCCAATCCTTTGGCCACCTCATGCGAAGAACTGAGTCACTGGAAAAGACCCTGATGTTGGGAAAGATTAAAGACAGGAGGAGAATGGAACAACAGAGGATGTTGAGACAGTTGGCAGTTCACCGACTTGATGGACATGATTTTGAGCGTGCTCTGCAAGTTGGTGATGGATAGGGAAACCTGGCATGCTGCAGTCCCTTTGGTCACAAAGAGTCAGACACAACTGAGCAACTGAACTGAACACAGTCAAAGGCTTTGACATAGTCAATAAAACAGAAGTGATGTTTTTCTGGAACTCTCTTGTTTTTTTGATGATCCAATGGATGTTTGCAATTTGATCTCTGGTTCATCTGCCTTTTCTAAACCCAGCTTGAACATCTGGAAGTTCCCGGTTTATGTACTGTTGAAGCCTGGCTTGGAGAATTTGAGCATCACTTTGCTAGAGTGTGAGATGAGTGCAATTGTGCAGTACTTTGAACATTCTTTGGCATTGCCTTTCTTTGCGATCGAAAAGAAAACTGACATTTTCCAGCCCTGTGGCGACTGCTGGGTTTTCCAAATGTGCTGATATATTGAGTGCAGCATTTTAACAACATCATCTTTTAGGATTTGAACTAGCTCAACTGGAATTCCATCACCTCCACTAGCTTTGTTTGAAGTGATGCTTCCTAAGGCCCACTTGAATTTGGATTCTAGGATGTCTGGCTCTAGTGAGTGATTACACCATTGTGGTTATCTGGTCATGAAGATGTTTTTTGTATAGTTCTTCTGTGCGTTCTTGCTACCTCTTATCTTCTGCTTCTGTTAGGTCCATGCTGTTTCTGTTCTTTATTGTGCTCATCTTTGCCTGATATGTTCCCTTGGTATCTCTAATTTTCTTGAAGAGATCTCTAGTCTTCCGACTCTATTGTTTTCCTCTATTTCTTTGCACTTGTCACTGAGGAAGGCTTTCTCATCTCTCTTTGCTATTCTTTGGAACTCTGCATTCAAATGGGTATATCTTTCTTTTCTCCTTTGCCTTTCACTTCTCTTCTTTTCTCAGCTATTTGTAAGGCCTCCTCGGGCAACCATTTTGCCTTTTTCATTTCTTTTTCCTGTGGATGGTCTTGATCACTGCCTCCTATACAAATGTCAGGAACCTCAGTTCATAGTTCTTCAGGCACTCTGTCTATCAGATCTGAGTCTTTGAATCTATTTGTCAATTTCACAGTATAATTGATTTGATTTAGGTCATACCTGAATGGTCTAGTGGTTTTCCCTACTTTCTTCAATTTAAGTCTGAATTTTGTAAAAGGAGTTCATGATCTAAGCCACAATGAGCTCCTGGTCTTGTTTTTTCTGACTGTATAGAGCTCCTCCATCTTTGGTTGCAAGAATATAATCAATCTGATTTTGGTATTGACCATCTGCACTTCATAGTGAAAGCAATTATTAGCAAGCTTTGTTTTCAACCAGCTAAAAATGTTTTATATATTTCTCTAGACTGTTATTCTCCAGACTCAATTGTTGCAATTATACTGTTTTCTGCTTTGTATTTATGTCTTGAGTTGATAACTTTAAAAAAGCAAACAAACAACAAAGACCCTATAGTTGAAAGACAGAAAGAAGGAAAAGAGAGAGGGAGAGAAGGAGGAAAGAAGAAAGAGAGAGAGAGAGAAAGAGAAAGTTGAGCTGGACTGGGAACAAGAACGAAGAAAAGGAAATACTTCACCTTAAAACAACTTTATGAGGGAGTTTTATCATCACTTGTTTAATAGTAAAAGAACTGAATGAAGATTAAGAGGCTGTGACAACAGCCTCTTAGCATTAACCATGCACTGAGCACAATTCTAAGTGATATACTTGTATATATGTTTATATAACTGTATGTATAATAAATGAGTGATAAAAATATCTCTACATATGTTTGTGTGTGTGTGTATGTATATATATATGTGTGCATGTGTGTGTCTTCAGTTGCTTCAGTTGTGTCTTACTCTTTATGATGCTATAGACTGTATCCTGCCAGCCTCCTCTGTCTGTGGAATTTTCCAGGCAAGAATATTGGAGTGGATTGCCATTTCCTCCTCCAAGGGTGTGTGTGTGTGTGTGTGTGTGTGTGTCTATATATACACACACATATCAGCTATTTAATGTATATATATACACACATTAAATGTATATATTTAGTATATTTTATTGTGAGCTTTATTAATTATTACTGCTGTGCTGTGCTCAGTTGCTCAGTCATGTCTGACTCTTTGTGACTCAATGGACTGTAGCCCACCAGGCTCCTCCATCCATGAGATTCTCCAGCAAGAATACTGGAGTGGGTTGTCATTTCCTCCTCCAAGGGATCTTCCCAACCCAGAGATGGAATCTATGTCTCCTGCATCTCCTGCATTGGCAGGCATATTCTTTACCTCTGAAATACTAAGGAAGCATTAATTATTACTATATCTTATCTAATCTTTGCAACAAGAAATGGGAGAGGTGCTATTGTTATCCCCATCCTAACCTGAGACTGAGAAAGGTCAGCAGTGTGTTCAAAGTCACAAAGCTCACTGAGCAATTGGATTTGAAACCAGATACTCTAGTCCATGCTATACTCATCATGCATACTGCCTCAAAGAGATCAAAATATTGAAATATGTTCCTGAGGTCCCACTGTGAGACAGTAGCAGATTCAAGACTGAATCCTGGTGAGCACTTCTTTTCTGCTCCATGCTGTCTGTAAGTACGACAAATGGGTAAAGTGAAGAGAAAGACATTTTCAGTGAGGGGTCAACACAAGCGACCGCTAAAAGAGGCAGAAAACATCCCCATAACATACACCCTTACATTTTCTGACCTCTAGTGTCTAAATGCTAGCAGCTAATTTTGTGACTCAAGAGAAATTCTCCCTTGGTTACACAGACCACAACTTCTGGTCTAAGATACATACATACCATCAATGTGTTTGTTCATGTGGAGAGAGGCTCTTCATGAGTCAGGACCTGAGTTGTCAGGACAACAAGAAAAGACAAGGAAAACCTTGAAGATCATCCAGAGGCCAAGAAAGGGGTGTCTGCCTGTGAAAGCAAGCATCCCAGAGCAGTCCTGGTACCACCGTGGATCCCAAGAACACGTGAGCCAGATGAAGTCCTATATCTCACCTGTAGATGAAGGAGTAGAGTTTCCGGGAAGTTCCAGGTACTGAGTTAATTGTTTGAACTAGATTATATCATTAATTTCTAAAATAAAGAGCCCAGTAAGATATGATCCCCACTTTTAACTGAGGAAACTAAGGCCCAGACATAGGATACAACTTGCCTAAGGTGGAACTATGATTCAATCCCAGAACTAATTCCAGAGCCTAGGTTCTTAGCTACAAAGCCATATTCCCTAGGGACTGTGACTTTCCAACAAGCACACAGCTCTCCAAATGACAAGCCAGAACAAGATCCTGTCCCATCTGTGCTCCAAGGACCTCCAATTTCCCCAGCTATCAAACAGCAAGACCATCACCCACCTAGAGATCAGTCATGTATTTCATCAGGACCTCTAAACATTCTGCCCTTCATTGCCCAGGAACGGGTCTTACTCAAACTTCCCTTTCACAACTTAACAAATAAGCAAACAAAACTAAAGAGCTTTGCTTTCCATGGAAAGGCAGTATAAACACCTGGCAGCCTTCCTGGGCTGGTTCTAAGCGCACAACCTGAGTGTGTTTGGGTTTCAACATAAGAGGCCTTGCTGACGTTACTCACTGCCCCTCCCTGTCCTTGCCCTGCAAAAGCAAACCAGCCTGGAAATTTAGTGAAGGAAATATAAGTGCTCCTTACAGCACTACCTAGGCTTAGCCACTCACAGCACTAACTAGGTTTCTCTCCCCACAAGACAGGAAGCAGGAGAGGAAGGCCTTTCTAAATAGTGGACAAGACCATTCATCGTTCTGGAGGGCCTGGAAAGAGGAAATGTGTAGCATGCAAGTGTATAAAGACATGCTATAAAGGTAGCAGGGCTTCCCCAGTAGCTCCACGATAAAGAATCCACCTGCAGTGCAGGAGACGTGGGTTCAATCCCTGGGTCAGAAAGATTCCCTGGAGGGGGCATGGCAACTAGCTCTAGTATTATGACAGGAAAATCCCATGAACAGAGGAGCCTGGCAGGCTACAGTCCATGGGGAGGCAGAGTGGGACAGACTGAAGCGACTGAGAACACATGCGTGCATAAAGGTAACATGGGCAAGGGGTGGGGCAGTGTGAACAAGGCTGAGAGATTTCATCAGTGTGGGGTTTTCTAATTGCAGCCATCTGAACCATGCCTTAGGAAAGGTTACCTAATACATAATTAAATACATGAATGAATGAGTAATTTTACAAGAAACAATATAATAGAAGTTCTGCTCTGGTAGATCCAGAATGTTCTATTAATAATACAAAACTGAAGGAGGAGGTGATTTTAATTTCACCTAGCCTATCAGTTTTATGGCTTTATTCAATTTTATTTTGATTTGCATATGAGGGAGGGACACCATAATCCTTTCAGTTCAGTGCCTTAGATATCTAGTGACCCTGATTCTGATCCAGGAGGCACTGGGGTACTGAGTGTCAACAAGAGCTCCTAAAAGGTAGGACCACAACCTGAGAGTCCTTCTGCCTGACATGCCCATAGCAGAGAGGTGTTGAGTGCAAGAAATGGCATGCTTCAGCAGGAACATGAGGCAAACAGCAGTGGTCACTCTGTAGAAGGGTGAACACTTCTACATACAAGTCACAAGGATGGGTCAGGGTAGCAGATGAAACACAGTTCTGGGGAGCATGGGAATCAAGAGGGGTGGGACAGAGACTGATCTTAGGAGCCCAGGCCAGAGAAGGCAACAGCTCCAGAAAGAACAGAATCAGCCAGAACTTTGTCCAAAACACAGAAGGAAAGATATTCTAGATGCAGTACTGGCAAGAAACAGAAACGACAGTGTCAAACATGGCTGGGATTGTGGGTTGTATTTCCCCCATCCCTTCATTAGGCCCTGAGTGGATGGAAAAACCGCGATTACCCTTATCTCAGAGCCTTCTGATCAGGGCAACTGAGGCACTGTTCTGGTGTATGGGAGTCTTTTGTCATTAAAGTTGAGCAGAGAAGAAAGTTGCAGTTATATAAGGGACCTGAAATAGGAAAGATCAAGTGAATACTTGCTAGTTAAAAATCAGTGGGAGAGTTAGGGAGCTTGGGATTAACACATATACACTGCTGTATTTAAAATGGATAACCAACAAGAATCTCATATACAGCACAGGGAACTCTGCTCAATACTATATTAACAACCTAAATGGGAAAAGGATATGGAAAAGAATAGATACATATATATGTATAACTGAATCATATTGCTGTGCTTCTGAAACTATCACAATATTGTCACTTAACTATGCTGCTGCTGCTAAGTCGCTTCAGTCGTGTCCAACTCTGTGAGACCCCAGAGATGGCAGCCCACCAGGCTCCCCCGTCCCTGCGATTCTCCAGGCAAGAACACTGGAGTGGGTTGCCATTTCCTTCTCCAATGCATGAAAGTGAAAAGTGAAAGTGAAGTCGCTCAGTCGTGTCCAACTCCTAGTGACCCCATGGACTGCAGCCCACCAGGCTCCTCCGTCCACGGGATTTTCCAGGCAAGAGTACTGGAGTGGGGTGCCATCACTTAACTATACTTCAATATAAAATAAAAGTTAAAAAAAACAACAAAACAGTCGCAGAGAATAAAAGACTAACAATTTGAGCCACCAGGGAAGCCCAAGAAAACTGGAGTGGGTAATCTATCCCTTTCCAAGGTTCTTCCTGACCCAGGAGTCCAACAAGGGTCTCCTGTATTGCAGGTGGATTTTTTACCAGCTGAGCTACCAAGGAAGCCCAAAGACTAGGAGACAAAATCAAATGATATAGAACTACAGAAGTATTGGAATGGATAGGAGAATGAGGCCAGAGGTAGGGCCAAAAAGAGAGGTTTCACAATACTTTTTCAAGGACACATGCTGTTTAGTGTTGATCACACCAGTTTAAATGCTCAGGCCAGTATGAATACTAAGCAAACATTGTAATCTAAGCAAGCCCAGACCAATCAAGCTTGGCCTGCCACCTGATATCATTGCTGAAATTCTCCAAGATGCTACCATATGTGGATCTGAGCTCTGAAATGGGGAATGGAGATGGGAGCAGATGACAGATAAGAGAAAATGATTTAACAAGTAGAGCAAGAATTCCTCTAAGGGAAAATTTTTCTTTGTTTGTTAAAAACTTATAAAGCATCTTGAAATGAAACTACCGTTCTGGGGGATGCAGAAGCTAAGGCAGAAAAGAAGAAATAATGTACACTACATCCAAAATTAATATGACTTTGGGTGATAGAGGAAAAAGACAAGATTAGTGAAAAGTAGGGGAAGTGGAGAAAAATTAAATGGCATGGGACTAGGCCGCTGTAAAGAATGAAGAGAACAGTGGAAATTCACCATGGCCAAAGAAATTCTCCATTTCTGAAAGATATTCAAGAACAATGAGACCTTGTATCAGTTAGATATTTCTGTATAACAAGTGATTCCAAAACAGAAAACAACAATAAGTAATTATTAACTAACATTTGTGAGTTTGAAAGTCTAGGCTAATTTTGGCTCTAGGCCTTGTGTTTGTCTCAGGTCTGCTACATATGGCCTTCATTCCTCTGGGACCAGCGGGGTCCTGCAAGGGCCAGATCCCTTCTCACAATCACATCACATTTCTAGCCTCTGCTCCTTGTTACCTTTGATAATGTTCTGTTGGCTGAGGCAAGTCACATGACCAAGCCTATTATCATTGGAGTAGAGAGGTAAACTCTGATGAAGGCAAAAGTAGCAGTATGGAGTAGATATTTGCTAAACAATGATCTAATATACCGAAAGCTTCACACTAAATTTAAAATTGCTTTCACTGTAGCAGTGTAAATTCCTTCTTAGAATCCTCTGTTTATCCTCAATAAATGTATCACAAATAAATCAGCTCAACTGTACGAGCTGATTTTGCATAGAAATCAAGGCAGAGGAACAATATAATGTAGAACAGAGAAATTAGATAGAAATAGTGAGATCATTCATAAGAGAGAAAACAGAGTCAAAGATAGGCACCATCACTTAAGTCTCTTGAAAGTCACAGGCATCTTGAGAAAGGCAGAGAAGTAAGGATTGGAACCAATCTTCTTTAGATCTCAAAGAGAGCTCAACTCTTAACTGTGTCGTCTAAAAGATCACTAATGGCATTGGTGAATGAGGCTAGATTGCAATTCATTGCTGGCAGGAAACTTTGGCTGGGCAGGAAAAGCTATAATAGCCTTGGGGCTCATTCTGAACAGCTGGATGGAAAGCACCAATTAGGTCAAGATTGAAAAGAGAGAGAGATCCAAAGTTTCTTCTTCAAATACAGGATAAGTTCCTCCCCCCCACCACCCTAGGAATAAGATTAAAAAACCAAGATTTTAGAAATGAAATATACATTCATTGCAGAACTATTAAGTAGGTTACCTTGAACCTTAGTCACCATATACACTTAATTAGGGGACTTCACCCCTAAAACAGCACTGACTATTGACCTTCAAGGAGACAGAGAAGGTATAAATTACCATGTTGAAAACTTGCTCAATATCAGGAACTAGATATACTACTTTATTATCTGATTTAATCCTCACAAGACCTCTTCTCCCCAAAGACAGGAATGATTATTCCCACATTATGGACAAGGAAATAGGAGCACAGTGGCCAGACTTTTTCTAATGGAAAGACCAAGTTAAACATGCAAGGTGATAACGAAGCCGCTTAGCTGTGCTGAGAAAAGAAACACAGGAGCCAAGGAGTCAGCAGACTGCCACATATAGGTCTTGTGCTGGGTGAATTTATGAGGATTCTTGTCATGCTATTAGAGCTTGAAAGGAAAGAAAAAGCCTAGATGAGCTTTTATGCCTATGAGTCATGTGACATTCTACAACCTCAAAGCGTTTATAGTTGCAGAGCCGATAACATCTGATCCCTTTGGTCTAAATGATAGCATATCTCAAGTTATGCATTAATCTCTCTATCCATCTATTTTGAAAGATTCCTCATCTACTCTATCTCCACAGGCAGAAAAGGAAAAAAGGGCTGGGGCAGATGAGTGCTCTAACATTTAATAAATGGTGTTTTGTGCCATCTATGGACAAGTCAATAGATTTTAAAATGTCAAATGATAAGGATTATATAAGAACGTCTATAGCATGATACTACTATGGGCTGGTAAATTTAGGAAAAAGATAAGGTCAGACAAAAAAAATATTTTGTTGGCTTTAGCACACTTACATGTGCATAGGGCCCATAGAGAACAGTTTTCCTTAAATTAAATGGACACCAAAATACAAAACAAAGAAACCATCAAAAAATCTCAACTACTTGATTATCCAGTCTTTGCTTTCAATATGGCCTATAATTAAATGCAATTAACAAATGAAATATAGAAATATTAAAAAATAATTTCTTAATACTATGAAATAGCATCTTTCTGTGCATACAGACAGATCTCAAGCTTTATGACCGTTCTCATAAGTTTCAAACTTGAACATTTTTATACAAGATGAATATAAAATTTGCTTTTATGATAACTACACACTAACCATTTGCATTTTGGAAGCCTTCAGATATGCATCCAAATTTCTGTGGCAAATCTTTTCTGGTCTCAGTTTTTAGAATACCTTGAAATAAGTTCAATACCCCATAACACTGTGGCTCCATAGATACAAAAAACTGTCCCCAGCTAAAACAAACAAATAAATGAACAAAAACTATTTATAGGATCTTGTTAAAATGAAAGAATTGCTCCCAAAAGGCAAAATGTGCTTTCTTTTCTACCATGATTCTTCTTCATGTGCTGGTCTCTCCTGTTCTCCTCAGAGAACTCATTTGACGTCAAGTTTATCAAGATAACAGGAAAGGCTCAGAAGGGAGATCATATTCAAACTTGTTGAAGAAGAAATGCATTTATTTCTACAACAAGGCTTCCATTTTTCACGCTGGCCTCCTGACTGCTCAAGTGCCAACAGGATTGGTACTTGTTGTTTCAGAGTCTAACAGAAACTGTTTTTGTGGCAATAGTTCGGTCTTTCTCTGATCTGTTACTTGCCAAGAGCTATTCATGGAGACTTACCAAGCATTACTTCAAGAAAAACACCTGCCTAGTAAAAGAATATTATCAGGGATGTTATCAAGGCAAAGATCTAAGAATTCCTTATTCCACTTCATCATGTGTTTGCTAATGCTATACTAAATGAAAAAATAAAATAATATGCACTCAATGTTTTCCTCCCTTGGACAAGTACTTTGCTTTTTAAATGCTAAATATCTCAATGGATAAATACCATATACACTTCTAATGTGTGTTTTCAGCTTCACTTTTTTAGAGGCTTCTTAGAGTTTGCTAACTCAGGAATCTAAGGCCTGCCTTCCTCTCCTCCACTAAGTGTCTAAGTGGTCCCCTCCTCTTCATGTATACCACTAGACCCCCTCCTCCCAGACAGCACAGGAGGAGAGCTTAGGTTGAATTTGTATATAACTGAAAGCCTGTAAGTTGCATATATTAAGGAACTGGACTGAGAATGTTTGGCTGTTGACTCATGAAGAGCCCCCTCCTTCTTTTCTGCACTGTAGTGTTGGATACAACAGCACCACATTAATTGTGAGTCTGGATCTGAATTTTATTACACCAACCCTCTACCAGGAAGAAAGCAGATAATTCTAGTTTCCTTCCTTCATCCTTCCCATTTGCTCTGCCTTCATTCATTATTAGTTTGGAAACCTTAGCACATATTATTCACCAAACGAGATAAAGTATGGGAAAGCAGAGACACACAGAGGAGTCTCAACCAAACCATGTTTAATTAAATCACCCCAAAATCACATTCATAGCAGACCAAAATATGAGGAGTTTGGTTTGTTTGTGTCTCTGTTTTCCTACCGAGGAACTGATGTGATTGATTAGGCTTCACTAAGAAAGTCTACCTTCTTAGAGTCTAAATTCCCTGGTGCCCTAAATTGTCTTTTGCTTTATCTCTCAATTTTATTTTTAAAAAGAAACTCCTGCAACTCCACGGGGCTTTGATATTGCAATGGATTTGAGGGTGAAGGAACCATAGGCTGAAACCATATTTCTGAAGCAGAATGGAGGATTATGATGGGATTGGGTAATGGAAGCTATTTATTTACCACCAGCTGCCTCCAGCTGTGACACCCTGCTAAGTTATGGAATAAAGCACAGTAAATAAACACCCCGAGGAGACACGCTGAAGCACAGCACACATGGAAATCCATCTCCTCACAAATCCTGGAAAAATATGTACTCAGTGATTGAGCACATCCAAAATAAACCATCCCAAGCCAATGATTTGGAATGATTTCCATGTTGTTGCCCCAAGGGTGATTCAGAAAAATAACCCAGGATTACTAGGGTCACTCTGAATGGAGACCCTTTCCTTACAAGGCTGACTCCTACTCATCCTTCAAGACTCAGCAAGGTATCACATCCTTGAGGGTGACCTCTCCAAAATTTGCCATCAAGTTGCTTCCTCAAAACTTCACGGTCCCTAGGCTTACCCAATCACAGCATTCATGGCTCTAAACAGAAGTGATGTATATGGTCTCTGTCTCTCCCACTAGACTGTAGGAGTCAATGGAGTCATGGACCACATTCTAATCATCTTCATATCCTTAGCTGCTTGTAGCTGTTCAGAAAATGTTTAGTTTGAGTATATTCTCCTTGGAATATTGATTATTTGTTGGTTCTTAATTTTAAAAAAAAAAGGAAAATTGTTGGAAGGGACTTTAAGCATTAGCTGGAGTCCATGGACCAAAGACAGAAAATATCACTACATTTATCCTACCCACTCCTGATCCTTAGTACAGTGATGATACTGTTTTTCTCTTCTCTCTTCTTCCTTTCATCCCTGCTCTCCCTGGGCCCCTTGAAGGAAATGTAAATAATTTGGCAGTTCACAGTCATCCACCTCTTTATTCTACAAATGAGGAAACCGAGTCTCAGGACATTCTTACTGCCATTTCTACCTTTAGTTCTCCTTCTCTCTGCCCATTTACTTCTTGCCTCTATGAGAGATCATACTTAATTCTCCCTCCATGGAGAGCTCGCCCCACCCTTAACTTCATTCACAGTGAAGAACGTGGATCTGGTTCTTGGTATTCTAAGACACTGTGTTGGCCCTCTCTCCTAGGGATAAGGCTTTCAGAGAGGTTAAAATATAAAGTGAATGTGATTCTGACACTTTCTGAATTATATCTCTTCCCTTATAAAATGTAAATCAGGTTAAAAGAGAACTGTCCCTCCCACCCCACTCTGAAGTGACTATAGTCAATTTACAGGGAATACAACTTTCTAGTGATAATAAAAGATTAGCAATAAAGTCACCTTTGTTAAACACCTACTAAGTATTCTGCGTTTTTCTGGATGTCTTGCATTCATGGCCTCATTTCGTCACCATAAAAACTCTACAAGGCAGATATTATCCCTATTTTATAGATGAAAAATCTGAGGCTCAAAGAGGTTAAATAGCATGCCCAAAGTCATGCGGATAAGCCAAAACTCAAAACTGACTCTCTGGGGTTCCAAAGCACATGTTGTCCCCTCTCAATCAACACTGAAGACATTTAAGTGATGGCAAAGTCCTGTTAGATGCAGCCTCTAATTTCTGTACCCTTTTCTAGAAGCTATCTTGTTTCCTCCTCTGCCCCTGTAATATGTGTCAAGGAAAAGCTGGTTGCTGAAAAGGTAAAGTGCCCCAAACCACAGAAACCACTGAGCTGAAGCCAGGGATCAGAAACTAGGAGCTTATTCAAGAAATAGAACCAAATAAGATGGGAGGAAGTTGCAAGGACAGTCAGCCCAGCTTATTCTGTGAACCCAGAGAGCATGGTTCCCTCCTAGCTGGAACATGTTTTAATGAGTTTCTCCCCAGTTCTTCACCTCTTGCCCAGCAGCATCTGAAAAGCACCACTAAACACCTGCCATTGTGTTTTCATCTGGCCTTGAAGGATTGCCCTGTGGGCTCTGAAATTTTTGTTGAAACTGTGGAAACTCTGAAACTTCCTGGAAATTGCAGGTTCAGCCTTAATGAAGTAATCATTTTAGCCAAAACCAAGTTAATTTCCCAAAGAGTATTCCCACTAACCCCAAACAGTATTCCCGCTGACCCAAAACTCTCCAGACTTTAAAGTAGAGACAAATAAAGGCCCTGCAAGGCCACTTTGTTCCTTCACAAACATTTTCTTTTCCTGAAGCCAAACTTCATGGTCAATTTTTATTCTTTGATTTTACTAATTCAAAGAAATAGTATAGAATCAAATTGCCAGTTGTTTCTAAAGCCAGAAGGGCAGAGTTCAACAATGATTAAGCAAACAGATATTCCAAGAATTTGGTGCAAAGAGTATTGTGCCAGGTGACTTCTTAATCCATTTATCCTCATGACAACCCATTGGGTGCAATTATATACCCACATTGTGATCAAGTGATGAATTATACTACCCAATGTCACTGAGAAGAGTGATCAGAATTTGAACCCAGGTTGGGCTTTTTGGGGTGGGTTTTGTTTTTGTTTTTAACTCATTTTATCATTTTATAGCACCCTCCCCACCTAAGGAAGCAGAGCCACAAAACAATGGGTAGGTTTAGGAAGTAGCAAGATGCCTATCATGGGCATTGAGACGTGAAACAGCAAAGGATATGTGATTCAGTAGACTTTAAATAAGAAATTTCTGGTAAGTAACAGTAGAGGGGTCTGGACAGGAAGTCAGGGCCAGATCATTGAAAGCCATATTAAGGCACTTGGGCACTAGGCATGTGGCATGTCTGAATAGCTTTAAGTAATTAATTCATCATTCTTTCAACAAATATTTTATGTAGTACCAACTATGTGTTAAGCACTGGGAACAAAACTATAAACAGATGTTTCCTGTCCTCAAAGGATCCACAGGCCAACAGAGATGATGGGTCATTTCCATATACAATGGAAAGCGCTCTGATAAAGGAAGAAGAGCATGCTAGAGAAGTATAAGAAGGTCAATGAGGAGAAGGCTTCCCAGGGGAAATTATGCCTAAGTCAAGATTCAGTGGGAGGGAAGTTTGGGGAAAGAGGTCATCAAGGAAATTGTCAGAGTCAGTGGAAAGAGCATGAACAAGGCTAGAGGTGAGAGAAAGACTGGCATATCAGAATAATTGAAAGATGATAGAGTGACTGATGAGCAGGGCTAGAGATGAAGCTGGAAGTGGTATCAACAAGAGCCAGGGAGTATAGTGAGTAATTCTTGATTTAAAATTACTAAATCCACATGTGGTGACAACTGAACACATAAAGTGATTCATTCAGCATAGATTTAAGACAATGCAAACATCATGAGGGTGTGGTGCAAAAAGTTGATAGGACCTCAGGAAGCAAATTCTGTCACCTCTTCCAATCAGGATGCTTCAGCTACAAGCAACAGAAATAAAAACTGGCTTAAGTAATAAGGAAAAGCAGTATTTCCATAAAAGTCTAAGGATAGGGAAAGCATAGGACAATCTGAAGCTCAATGATATAATCAAATATATTGAATTTTTTTTCATCTCTCCAATCAGCCATCCCCAACATTGGCCTCATTCTAAACCTGATCCTTCCACCCTGAAATTATAAATGGGATGCCAAGAGTAATTGGGGCTCTATACCTATTTTTAATCATATATCAAGAGAGAGAGATGAAAAGTCCTTTCCCTCAAGCAGAACCCAAGCCCTTTCCTTTGTCTGAGTATAACAGGTCACTCTTGGATCACTGGTCATAGGGGAATGACATGTGTATATTGGTTTAGATTAATCAAGATCTAAACCAATATGGCAGCAAATCTGGAAAACTCAGAGCTGGCCGCAGGACTGGAATATGTCAGTTTTCATTCCAATCACAAAGAAAAGCAATGCCAATGAATGTTCGAACTACTGCACAATTGCACTCATCTCACACTCTAGCAAAGTAACGCTCAAAATTCTCCAAGCCAGGCTTTAACATTATGTGAACTGTGAACTTCCAGATGTTTAAGCTGGATTTAGAAAAGTCAGAGGAACCAGAGATCAAATTGCCAACATCCGTTGGATCATCGAAAAGCAAGAGAGTTCCAGAAAAACATCTACTTTTGCTTTATTGACTATGACGAAGACTTTGACTGTGTAGATCACAACAAACTGTGGAAAATTCTTAAAGAGATTGGAATACCAGACAACCTTACCTGCCTCCTGAGAAATCGGTATGCAGGTCAAGAAGCAACAGTTAGAACTGCACAGGAAACAATAGACGGGTTCCAAATCAGGAAAGGAGTGCGTCAAGGCTGTATATTGTCACCAGCTTATTTAACTTATATGCAGAGCACATCATGAGGAACGCTGGGCTGAATGAAGCACAAGCTGGAATCAAGATTGCTGGGAGAAATATCAATAACCTCAGATATGCAGATGACACCACCTTTATGGCAGAAAGCGAAGAAGAACTAAAGAGCCTCTTGATGAAAGTGAAAGAGGAGAGTGAAAAAGTTGGCTTCAAACTCAACATTCAGAAAACTAAGTTCATGGCATCTGGTCCCATCACTTCATGGCAAAGAGATGGGGAAACAATGGAAATAGTGACAGACTTTCTTTTCTTGGACTCCAAAATCACTGCAGATGGTGACTGCAGCCATGAAATTAAAAAACGCTTGCTCCTTGGAAGAAAAGCTATGACCAACCTAGACAGCACATTAAAGAACAAAGACATTATTTTGCCAACAAAGGTCCATCTAGTCAAAGCTATGGTTTTTCCAGTAGTCATGTATGGATGTGAGAGTTGGACTATAAGGCAAGATGAGTGCCGAAGAATTGATGCTTTTGAACTGTGGTGTTGGAGAAGACTCTTGAGAGTCTCTTAGACTGCAAGGAGGTTCAACCAGTGAATCTTTAAAGAAATCAGTCCCGAATATTCATTGGAAGGACTGATGCTGAAGCTGAAACTCTAATCCTTTGGCCACCTGATGTGGAGAACTGACTCATTGGAAAAGACCTTGATGCTGGGAAAGATTGAAGGTGGGAGGAGAAGGGTATGGCAGAGGATGAGATGGTTGGATGGCATCATTGACTCGATGGACATGAGTTTAAGTAGAAGTTGGTGATGGACAGGGAAGCCTGGTGAGCTGCAGTCTATGGGGTTGCAAAGAGTCAGACACGACTGAGCAACTGAAATGAACTGAACTGAATCACGATCTACCTTTGTAACTGGTAATGGGGCCAACTCTCCCTGTATCTCATGGTAGTGCAGGATGTTGATACCTGAAGAAAAAAAAAGAAACCATGATTGTGTTAGACATGAAGAAGTTGAGAAATGGGAGCAGAGACTATTATACTGCACATATAAACTGGGGACCTTTGATTTGGAACAAGTGAGCACAGCCCTGAAAGCTGCGTGCTCTGCTGGAGCAGACAGCCTCAGGTCAATCTCCCCACCAATTCAACAGCATTCAATAGCAACAACAAAATGATAACTCTTAGTCCCTAACCTGGTAACTTGCAATATATGGAAGTGATTGTGTGCCTAAACAACCCACACATTGGACTTAAGCAATTCTAGATAAAATAGAAGTTTATTAAACTTGTCTTTGTAGTCACATAAATTTTTAAAAATGATACTATCTAGGCCAAGACCTTTTTCTTTTTTCCTTCATAGAATAATGTTGAGGATCAATTTCTCCAGCTTAACATCACCAGCTTTGGCAGCAGCTCATATTTGGAATATAAATGATGTCATCTGGTTGGCCTTTTCCCATCACAAACAGTAAATCTCTGAATCTGGAGAGATCTTTTATTTGGTTACACATATTGTACAGCATCAAGGGGTTAGAACACATGTGCTGGAGATTATTAAAATCATCTGGAGGAGGATGGCTTATTATTGGAAAGCCCAGAACTTACATCCCTTTCATGTCTGGTATCTCCATCAACTCTTCTTTTACTTCTGCCTTTTCAAAGCAACAGTTGCAGCTTATGGACTCATGATCCTTTGTAGACTAAAGTTTTGCCAGTGCATCATGTTTCCTCTCTAGAAAAAGATACGCCTAACATAAAATAGGGCAAGGAAGATAAGATTAAAAGTCAGAAAGCCAGCCTCAGCTCAACAACATGGCAAATACATGGCTTTGGGCAAGCCACTTAAACTCTGTTAGCTTGTGTTCCTCATCTGTAAAATGGAGATAAACAGCACTGTTTGAGAGGAATTGTAAACAATTACTGATTGCTTGGTTATCACTTTATAATTTGCTAAATTATTTAATTACTTGCATTAGACTTATCCTGTATGGGGAAGACACTCTATAGATATTTGTTGAATGACCAATAACTAGGTGATAATGTGATTTGGTGGACTCTGAATCATCAAGTTATTTCACATCTCTGAACTTAGTTTTCTCCAGTTATAATGTGCATCCAATTTTAAACTTCCTTTTAGAGTTGTCTAAAAGAATAAACAAAATAACATAGATGAAGTATTCAGATTGTCTGATACATCAGCGTGTTTGAGGAATAGAGTTCCCTTTTCTCCAATCCCTTCCTCTTTAAAAACTTCATGTTTACATGCATAATATCATGTATGAAACGAGTTGCCAGTCCAGGTTCGATGCACGAAACTGGATGCTTGGGGCTGGTGCACTGGGATGACCCAGAGGGATGGTACGGGGTGGGAGGAGGGAGGAGGGTTCAGGATGGGGAACATGTGTATACCTGTGGCGGATTCATGTTGATATATGGCAAAACCAATACAATATTGTAAAGTTAAAAAATAAAATAATTTAAAAAAAAACACTTCATGTTTTTCATCCCACAGAATTGGTAATAAGACTAACATCCTACCTATTGAAGGACAGAGATGTGGAGCAGAAAGAACAGCAAGGCCAGCCTTTGGTTCTGGCTTTCCAGCTTTCTGGTTGTGTTCTCTTTGGTGATTTCCTCAGGGTCTCTGTTCTCCCATCTGAAAATAAAGGAGCTGGTTGAAAGTCTTAAGTTTTAACTCTTAAATTCTCAAACTTGAAATTTATAGATCAAACAATAAAACCAGAGTAATCACAAACCAGAAGCCTGACATAGAATTCAAACTTTTGACTTGATAAATATTTAGATCCCTTTCAGAGAACTGGCACTTACCATTACAATCATTTTAAATAAAAGGATAGAGGACATCAGAAAAGAAAGAAGAGCAAAATTATAGGATACAAGGCATTTCTTTAAATGGAATGAGTTAACTTTATTTTTTTAAAAATGGCTGAATTTTCCCATTTTCCTCATTTTTCCAGACTGGAAAAATTTTTTCAGGGCCAACAAGGACCTTTAGAATAGCATCAGGGAACCACAGTCTGTTTCACCTGGAAGGTTTCTTCTAGCATGAATGTCTTGTGATTCTTTCATGATTCCATCATAGTGAGAGTTGATGCTTCTAAAACAATAGTTTATTGGGGTAAAATTAATCCAGAGAAGAAACATACCTAATAATCTATTCTGATGAACTGTATGATTCTTTTTAAAATGTGATTACTGCTGATTTTTAAATTTTTTTCTTTTTTTTTTTTTCCATTGGCTGCACCTCATGGCATGAAGAACTTGCCCACCTGCACCCCCTGCAGTGGAAGCACAGAATATAAATCACTTGACCAGAAGGGAAGTCCCTGAACTGTATGACTCTGAGTCTAAATAAAGAGTTTAACTTAGTTGAATGGGAATGCCCCACAGGTCCTCAAGACACGTCCATGTTCCTAACACCAATCCTTCTGTCTCAGGCTTCATTCTTCACTGACTATAAAATGGTGATGAGCACACTTGTACCCACCTATGCTGAAACATGAGAGAGATGAGGGCAGACCAAAGATATTCAAAGGATTCAGACTTCAGGCTCCATGTGTCCATCCTGAGGTGAGCTTTTCTAATAGCTTTCACTCTCTAATCTTAGGCCAGAAAAGATCTCTGAACGCTACCATGAAAATCTCAAATACCCTGCACCAACACCACATATTTTATGACTGAGTCTACATAGAGACTGGCTCATTCATAGTCAGCACTCGGTTTTAACAAGCTCAGTTAATTCAGTTTTGCCCAAATTAAAAATAGACAAGCAGAAGGGAGAGAGAAGAAGCTTATTCAGATGGCTCTGTGGTTGAGGCTCTGCTTCACCTCCCAGAAGGAGAGAAAATCAAAACACACAAACAGAACTGAATTACTGCTACTTAGAACAATAGTAGGTGTTTGCAGCTGGCTTACTGCTACTAAGAACACTAGTAGGTGTTTGCAAATTTGATTCTATTAATAAGTCATCAAGAAGAAAAACAAATATCATATATTAAAGCATATATTTGAAATCTAGAAAAAAATGTACTGATGAACCTATTTGAAGAAGAGGAATAGAGATACAGACTTGTGGACACAGTGGGGTGGAGGAGAGAGGGTGGGACAAATTGAGAGAGTGGCATTGACATATATATCAGATCAGATCAGATCAGTCGCTCAGTTGTGTCCGACTCTTTGCGACCCCATGAATTGCAGCACACCAGGCCTCCCTGTCCAACACCAACTCCTGGAGTCCACTGAGACTCACGTCCATCAAGTCAGTGATGCCATCCAGCCATCTCATCCTCTGTCGTCCCCTTCTCCTCCTGACCCCAATCCCTCCCAGCACCAGAGTCTTTTCCAATGAGTCAACTCTTCGCATGAGGTGGCCAAAGTACTGGAGTTTCAGCTTTAGCATCATTCCTTCCAAAGAAATCCCAGGGCTAATCTCCTTCAGAATGGACTGGTTGGATCTCCTTGCAGTCCAAGGGACTCTCAAGAGTCTTCTCCAACACCACAGTTCAAAAGCATCAATTCTTCGGCACTCAGCCTTCTTCATAGTCCAACTCTCACATCCATACGTGACCACAGGAAAAACCATAGCCTTGACCAGACGGACCTTTGTTGGCAAAGTAATGTCTCTACTTTTGAATATACTATTTAGGTTGGTCATAACTTTCCTTCCAAGGAGTAAGCATCTTTTAATTTCATGGCTGCAGTCACCATCTGCAGTGATTTTGGAGCCCAGAAAAATAGTCTGACACTGTTTCCCCATCTATTTCCCATGAAGTGATGGGATCAGATGCCATGATCTTCGTTTTCTGAATGCTGAGCTTTAAGCCAACTTTTTCACTCTCCACTTTCACTTTCATCAAGTGGCTTTTGAATTCCTCTTCACTTTCTGCCATAAGGGTGATGTCATCTGCATATCTGAGGTGATTGATATTTCTCCCAGCAATCTTGATTCCAGCTTGTGTTTCTTCCAGTCCAGTGTTTCTCATGATGTACTCTGCATATAAGTTAAATAAACAGGGTGACAATATATAGCCTTGACGTACTCCTTTTCCTATTTGGAACCAGTCTGTTGTTCCATGTCCAGTTCTAACTGTTGCTTCCTGACCTGCATACAAATTTCTCAAGAGGCAGGTCAGATGGTCTGGTATTCCCATCTCTTTCAGAATTTTCCACAGTTTATTGTGATCCACACAGTCAAAGGCTTTGGCATAGTCAATAAAGCAGAAATAGATGTTTTTCTGGAACTCGTGCTTTTTCCATGATCCAGCGTATGTTGGCAATTTGATCTCTGGTTCCTCTGCCTTTTCTAAAACCATATATATACTAACATGTAAAACAGGTAGTGGGAAGCTGCTGTATAGCACAGAGATCTCAGCTTGGTGGTCTGTGATGACCTAGAGGGGTAAAACAGGTGTGGGGTGGTTGGGAGGGAGACACAAGAGGGAAGGGGTATATGTATACATATAGCTGATTCACATTGTTGTACGGCAGAAAACAACACAAAATCATAAAAATTATTGTGCCCCAATTTAAAAAAATTAAGAAAAGAAAAATCTAAAATAGTTGCCACTGGGAAAAAATAAAAATTTAAACTTTATTCAATAACCTTTTGATGTCGATTATAGACATTGATCAAATTCATTGAAATAGATGCTCAGTGGGGTACACCTCAGCTCTCAGGTAGGAGGATGCTAATTCTCCTATGAATCCAAATAACTGAACTAGTAACAGCAATAGGAATGAACAGACATGACTTGCTGTTGTGTTGTAATTTACCTCTAATGAAGTGCTCTTTACAGTCAACTTCTCATTTACTATTCAGATGAACACTGTAAGGGAGAAATGATAATTATTAGTATCTACTCATTTCTCCAAATGAGGAAACCAGTAAACTCAGTGTGGTTAAGTAGTCTGCCCAAGATAGTAGAGTTCATAAGTGGCAGGCTATACAAACCCAGAGCTTCTGACTCTACGCCCAGCACTTTTCCCATCCTCTGCTCCTCTCTCATTCTTATAAATAACTATAACACTAAGAGGTCCAAAGGAACTTCCTTCTGGTTCTCAGGCCCATGATAAATGCCACTTGCCCTGGGGAGGAAAATAAAGTCCATGTTTTTTGCTGGCCTATGTGCTAAGTCATTGGCGCCCAAAAATAACCTCTTGGAGACTATGGGCCTTGTGTTTACCACAAAGCAGTAAGTAAATAACTAGTTGGTGTTTTAGTGTTTTGTGGTCATTTAATCTGTTGTGTTCCTTCCCAAGACTCTGCAGGTTTCCTTTTTCAGTTAATTTTTATTTATGTTTCTGAGGTCTGTGTTGTTTGGGGTTTAGTTCATTGGATGTTTTTCTTGGAATGTGTTGCCATTGGCTTCGGGATGTTCCTGCTCTGCTATTTCATGGAATTTTCCCCGAGTGTGGATTGCTGTGTATTTCTTCAGGGCAGTGAGCCAAGGTAGTGCTGGTATGTAATCTGTTTCTCTGGCCAGAGGACTTCTTGTCACCTATCCACATGGTGCTTGATTGTATTTCTCCACTGATAATTCTCCTCCCCTCTGTCAATGTGCAACGACCTTGGAGTCCAGCCATCTTGTGTGTTGTGCATTATTGGCTCTGGATGAGACAAGCCCAGTTGCTTCTGATACAGATTGTGTCAACTGATTCTCCTAGTTCGTCCTATTAGCCCAGAGTTGAAGAAGGAGATACACTCCAAAAGTTATGAGAAGACTGGAGAAGGCTCATAGGGTTAATCTTACAGACAAAGCCAGCATGTGATTGGAAACATCCAGCCCTTTGCGAAGCTCTGTGCCCCAGTAGGAGATAGATCCATGAATGCCAGGTGCATTGCAAGCACCACAGGCTCCCATGACCCTCGGCTAGTCTTTTTCCTTTTGTCTATGACAAGTCCATAAATGATGTGCCAGAGAAAAATAAGAATTTGTTCCATATCAGAAAGTTTTGTCCTTTAGATATTTTCTTTGTGGGTAGGAAAAAAAAAATGAGAAATGTCAAGTAGTGTTTTGTCATTAAAATGGTATGTTTCTCTCAAGGCTTTCAGCCTAATTAAGATGCAAAGCACACATTGCAACAGAAAGTTGTCCTGGATAAATCCTTTCTTCTGCTGCTTTATTTATTGTACTTCACTCCATTGTTTTGTTTATGTGCTCTTTACCCCTATTCTTTTCACAAAGACTTTAGGAGAGCTTACAAAAACATGTCAATACAAAATTAAATATTCCTAAATCATTAGGAGAAGCAGAGTGAATGGATAACATTAAAGACATGCATAAGACTGTTGTTTAGAACTTTATGACAAATGCCATTGTAAAACTGTTAAAAGCAATTTACAAAAATGACTCCCAAAGCCTAGCATTTATCACTTAAGTTGTGTAGTGGCTCACAAATCTGTTCTCTGAACTTAATTTAGTTTTGGAGGTCTAGGAGGACAACTTCAATCCCCATGACAACTTCAGGTACTCTGGCACACCTCTGAAGGCCAATACTGTTTTCTTATTTGCAAGGATATAAAATGAAAACTACTATTTATAAGTTATCTAAAATATACTAAGCATTGCTTTAGTAACTTGACACTTAATAATCCACTGAATTCTCTCAGCCTTCTATGATATAGGAATTATTTCTTTTGGACAGAGGACATAACCAAAGCTGAGCAACTTGCCCAAGTTCACCCAACTATCAGGATAAAAGCAAAATCAATACAGGGATGTTTGACCTCAAAGTCAGTGTTATTTCATTTAATGATTCACCTGAATGACAAGTTTAAAATTTTCAGAATATGCTTTTCTCACTTGGTGGGTATTAAAATATTAAACAAAATTGGTTCATCACTAGGTTGCCCTCAAGCTGTAGGTTGACCAGGAAATAACTACAAGCTAAAAGAAGATTACAGGACTTCCCTGGTAGTCCAGTGGTTAAGAATCCGCCTGCCAATGCATGGCATATGGGTTCAATCCCTGGTCCGGGAAGATCCCACATGCCACAGAGGAACTAAGCCTGTGTGCCACAACTGTAGAGCCCATGAACCATAACTACTGAGCCCACATGCCTAGAGCCTGTGTTCTGCAATAAGATAAGCCACCACAATGACAAGCCAGCATACCAAAACAGAGGAAGCCAGCACACAGCACCAAAGACCTGGCATAGCCAAAAATAAATAAATCAACTAATTTTAAAAGTCTATTTTAAAAGATTAAAAGGTCTGGTGGTTAAGGTCAACAAAAGGAGTATCTATGATTATCTGCGGGCACTGGCACTGTCATGCAAATGTCCTCCTGCAAAATCAGAGAGAAAATATCTCAAAAGCCCCTCCAAACTATCAGTTCAGTTCAGTCACTCAGTCGTGTCCGACTCTTTGCGACCCCATGAATTGCAGCACGCCGGGCCTCCCTGTCCAACACCAACTCCCGAAGTTCACTCAAACTCACGTCCATCAAGTCGGTGATGCCATCCAGCCATCTCATCCTCTGTCATCCCCTTCTCCTCCTGACCCCAATGCCTCCCAGCATCAGAGTCTTTTCCAATGAGTCAACTCTTTGCATGAGGTGGACAAAGTACTGGAGTTTCAGCTTTAGCATCATTCCTTCCAAAGAACACCCAGGACTGATCTCCTTTAGGATGGACTGCTTGGATCCCTTTGCAGTCCAAGGGACTCGCAAGAGTCTTCTCCAACACCACAGTTCAAAAGCATCAATTCTTCAGCGCTCAGCTTTCTTTATAGTCCAACTCTCACATCCATACATGACCACTGGAAAAACCATAGCCTTGACTAGATGGACCTTTGTTGGCAAAGTAATGTCTCTACTTTTGAATATGCTATCTACGTTGGTCATAACTTTCCTTCCAAGGAGTAAGCATCTTTTAATTTCATGGCTGCAGTCACCATCTGCAGTGATTTTGGAGCCCCCCAAAATAAAGTCTGACACTGTTTCCACTGTTTCCCCATCTATTTCCCATGAAGTGATGGGACCAGATGCCATGATCTTCGTTATCTGAATGTTGAGCTTTAAGCCAACTTTTTCACCCTCCACTTTCACTTTCATCAAGAGGCTTTTTAGTTCCTCTTCACTTTCTGCCATAAGGGTGGTGTCATCTGTATATCTGAGGTGATCGATATTTCTCCCGGAAATCTTGATTCCAGCTTGTGCTTCTTCCAGTCCAGCGTTTCTCATGATGTACTCTACATAGAAGTTAAATAAGCAGGGTGACGATATACGGCCTTGATGTACTCCTTTTCCTATTTGGAACCAGTCTGTTGTTCCATGTCCAGTTCTAACTGTTGCTTCCTGACCTGCATATAGGTTTCTCAAAAGGCAGGTCAGGTGGTCTGGTATTCCCATCTCTTTCAAAATTTTCCACAGTTTATTGTGATCCACACAGTCAAAGGCTTTGGCATAGTCAATAAAGCAGAAATAGATGCTTTTCTGGAACTCTCTTGCTTTTTCCACGATCCAGCGGATGTTGGCAATTTGATCTCTGGTTCCTCTGCCTTTTCTAAAACCAACTTGACCATCTGGAAGTTCATGGTTCACGTATTGCTGAAGCTTGGCTTGGCGAATTTTGAGCATTACTTTACTAGCGTGTGAGATGAGTGCAATTGTGCAGTAGTTTGAGCATTCTTTGGCATTGCCTTTCTTTGGGATTGGAATGAAAACTGACCATTTCCAGTCCTGTGATCACTGCTGAGTTTTCCAAATTTGCTGGCATATTGAGTGCAACACTTTCACAGCATTGTCTTTCAAGATTTGAAATAGCTCAACTGGAATTCCATCACCTCCACTAGCTTTGTTCGTAGTGATGCTTCCTAAGGCCCACTTGACTTCACATTCCAGGATGTCTGGCTCTAGGTGAGTGATCACACCATGGTGATTATCTGGGTCATGAAGTTTTTTTTGTACAGTTCTTCTGTGTATTCTTGCCACCTCTTCTTAATAGGCCATAACAAAATAGAAAGAGTAAGAAGCTATGGTCTTAATGGGCTTCCCAAGTGTCTCAGTGTTAAAGAATTAGCCTGACAATACAGGAGACGTGGATTCTATCCCTAGATCAGGAAGATCCCCTGGAGAAGGAAATGGCAATCCATTCCAGTATTCTTGCCTGGGAAATTCCATTGACAGAGGAGCCTGGTGGGCTATAGTATATGAAGGTCACTAAAGTGTTGGACATAGCCTAGCAACTAATTAACAAAAATGTGGTCTTGATATAGAGGGAATAGTCCCACAAATCAGAGAGAGAATGGCCACTGGTGTGTGTTGGGTTGGAAAAGTCATTTTCAAGAACAAAAGAAACAAGAAAAATAGCACTGTCATTTGTGATAATAGCTACCACTTACCAAGTGCCTGTTAGGTGCCAGATATCCTCTGTATGTTTTATAACTCATCTTCATGACGGGTCTCTCTGGGCACTGTTGATTCCTGTCTGCTTTTTTTTAAAATGAAGAAATAGAGGCTCAGAGAAGTTTTATAGATGACTGTGGCAAGATCACTAATAAGGTGCAGAGCTAAGGTCTCAAGCATAAGCCTGTCTAGCTTGAAACTCACACACCCTCTACTGTGCTTTGCCACTGCTTTATACCACTCAGGTCAACCTAAAAGACAGGCAAACTGAATAACACTGATACCTCATATCAGATTTTGAAGAGCTGCAGGTGTTGCTGAATCTTCTAGTCATCAGAGATGTCTACAGTAGCAGTAAACATTGATGGCCTCTGGGGTGGACATGCCCTCTAGTCCACAGCGAGAGAAACCTTTGAGGTTCTTAGAAAAGGAGGGGAAGATATTTCCCACTTTCTTAATTTAGTGGCTCTTTATTAAGCTTATGGCACAAATAATTTTACCAAGCTATCTACAATACAATTAAAAGTGTACAGTGGAAAATCTCCCTTTCTATTGGTCTGCCTAGACTGAAATAACAAAATACTATGGGATTGAGTGGCTTAAACAACAGACATTTATTTTCTCACAGTTAGTTCTGGCAAATTAGGTGCCAGCAAATTAGATGCGGGCAAATTCAGTTCCTGGTGAAAGTAGTCTTCCAGCTTGTAGATGGCTGCCTTCTAACGATATCCTCACGTGGTCTTTCCTTGGTGCCTGTGTGGACAGTGAGCTCTCTCTGATGTGTCTTCCTATAAGGACACTAATCCTATTAGATCAGGACCTTAACTTCATGACTGCATTTAACCTTGATCTTTTTCTTAGACATCTCAATTCCAGATAAAGCCACACTGTTGGTTAGGACATGAAAATATTAACTTTGGGGGGATACAAGTATTCATCCCATTATACTCTTCTACTCCAGACTATCAGTCAGCCCATTTCCTTCTCCAAAGACAATCAATGTCACCAGTGTCTGAGTATTCTGTCAAAAACATTTTGTGTATAATATACTTATTCAAATAAAAGGATACTAAGCACTATGCTTGATGATTATTCCTCCTGTAAGTAGAAGGTGGAGACTGTCCCATGTCTACATGTATACCTTTTGCTTCATTCTTTCTCATGATTTCATAGTATCCCATTAAACTACCATAATTAAAATAATCGATTCCATACTCATACGTTGGAGCAGGACATGGCAATCCATTCCATTATTCTTGACTGGAGAATCCCCGTGGACAGTGGAGCCTGGTGGGCTACAGTCTTGGGATCACAAAGAGTTGGATACAACTGAGCAACTAAGCACAGCACTTATACATACTAAGTACATATTTAGTCTTTGGCCATTACAAACAGTGCTTTAGGGAACACCATTTTTCAAATATGTTTGTACATGTGTTAATAAAGTTAAATATCTAGAAGTGAGAAGTATAGGTTAAAGTGTATGTGCTTTTCAAAATGAAAAGATACTAACAAATTGCTCTACAAAAAGATTGCTGCAATTTACATTTCAACATTTAAGTATAATTAGAACTTCCAGATGTACAAGCTGGGTTTAGAAAAAGCAGAGGAACCAGAGATCAAATTGCCAACATTTGTTGGATCACAGAGAAAGCAAGGGAACTCCAGAAAACCATCTACTTCTGCTTCATTATCTATGCTAAAGCCTTTGACTTGGTGGATCACAGCATGCTGTGGAAAATTCTTATAGAGATTAGAGTACTGGACCACCTCGTTTACTGAGAAATTTATTTGGGTCAAGAAGCAACAATTAGAACTGGACATGGAACAAGGGACAGATTCCAAATCAGGAAAAGAGTACGTCAAGGCTATATATTGTCACTCTACTTATTTAACTTATATGCAAAGTACATCATGCAAAATGCAGGCTGGTTGAATCACAAGATGGAATCAATAATGCTGGGAGAAATATCAACAACCTCAGATATGCAGATGATACCATTCTAATGGCAGAAAGTGAAGAGGAACTAAACAGATTCTTGATAAGGGTGAAAGAGGAATAAAAAGCTGGCTTGAAATTCAAAATTCAAAAAACTTGAATCATGACATCCAGTCCCATCAAATCTTGGCATACAGAAGGGGAAATAATGGAAGTAGAGACAGATTTTATTTTCTTGGGCTCTAAAATCACTGTGGACAACAACCACAGCCATGAAATTAAAAGACACTTGCTCCTTGGAAGGAAAGCTATGATAAACCTAGGCAGTGTATTAAAAAGCAGAGACATCACTTTGCCAAAAAAGGTCTGTATAGTCAAAGCTATAGTCTTTCCAGTAGCCATGTACAGATGTGAAAGTTGGACAATTAAGAAGGCTGAGCACCGAACAATTGATGCTTTTGAACTGGGGTGCTGGAGAAGACTCTTGAGAGTCCCTTGGACTACAAGGAGATCAAACCAGTCAATCCTAAAGGAAAACAGCCCTGAATATTCATCAGAAGGACTGATACTGAAACTGAAGCTCCAATACTTTGGCCACCTGATGTGAAGAACCAACTCATTGGAACGACCCTGAAACTGAGAAAGATTAAAGGCAATAGGAGAAGAAGGTGGCAGATGGTTAGATAGCATCACCGAGTCAATGGACATGAATTTGAGTGAACTCGGGAGATAGTGGAGGACAGAGGAGCCTGGCATGCTTCAGTCCATGGGGTCACAAAGAGTCAGACACAATTTAGCGACTGATCAACAACAACAAATAACAGTATGGATACAAACTCCAGAATAACTGTAAATATTAATTCAATAACCCTTATGAATCATCTAATGAGGAAGATAAAGATGGAAATATCTTTTTCAGCCTCCTGACTCCACATTTTTTATTCATTTCCTCAAAGGTAGCAGAATATTAATCTGGTCTTATCACTCGCTATTCCTTAGCACCCACAGGCTGAGATCCTAGCTGGCACACAGGATACAGCAGAGCAGGTTGGTTTCTGGCCAATTCTCCACGTCAGCTCTGACAACCCACTCCCTCCCAGTTTGTAACTTTCAGTTGAATCAAGTCACTAACCTTAGAAATCCTTATGGTCTCCAGACCTCTCACACCACTGAGCCTCATAAGGACCATCCATCCTCTATATCTTTCCATATCGGTCTTCCCTGTGAATCTCCTTCCCCACTCATTCTACAATCTCTCAAATGTCACTTTTTCTGCCAAGACTTAATTTTTTCTCCCATGTGGCCTTAGAAATTCTGTCTTCCATGAAACTACTCAAATCATGTACATCCACATCATAAAACCTTATGGCTATAATTTGTATGTGTTTCTCTGACTCTTCATTGGATAAATAGCAAGTAGATGGTTGCTAAGTAGATGGTTTTTAAAAATTGTCTTTTTTTAATTTTTATTTAAAAAAATTTTTTATTTTATTTGTATTGGTGTAGTTGACTAACAATGTTGTGATAGTTTTAGGTGAATACCTTATTTTTAATCAAACCATTTAATCTTTGGGACAATGCTTTGACACAGATACTCTTACTATTCTTATTTTATGGGTGAATAACATGAAACATAACTTGTAAAGTAACTTGCTCAGTCATACAAAAAAGTTTTAAGAGGCAGAGTTGGGACTGATCCCCAAATGTGGTGGTTCTAGAATCTTTGCTATATAGAAATTCTCATCAGACATGTCTGACCTCCAAAGTCTCCTCTTTTTACTCTTTTTCCAGAGTCGGTTCTTCTTGTCCTCTTCTACCTAGTCTTCCAATCTCCACTCTCACTATAACTCAGATTCTTCCTCCTCATAAACTGTACTGACACTCTCCTAAATATGGAGATTAGTTTAACCTTCTTATGGATCTAGCCTCAAAACCCTCTTCTTACAACTATCAGAGTACTCAGCATACAGAGGGCCCCATTGGCCACTAGGGCCCACCCATCATAGGGAAGCGTAGAGGGTTATAAATAATTTTAAGATTAATAAAGCATCTGCTTCAAGTTGAGTCTGGACTCTTCTGGTGGCTCAGTGGGTAAAGAATCACCTACAATGCAGAAGACCCTGTTTCAACCCCTGGGTTCAATCCCTGGGTTGGGAAGAACCAGTGGTGAAGGACATGGCAACCTACTTCAGTATTCTTGCCTGGAGAATTCCATGGACAAAGGAGCCTGGTGGACTATACAGTCCATGGGATCACAAAGAGTCAGACACAACTGAATGACTAATACTTCAAGTTGAATTTCAATTCAGTTCAGTCACTCAGTCGTGAAACCAGACTCTTACTTGAAACTTAGCACTCACAATTTTATTTAAGAGTTCTTTGAGGTTGGTGTTTGTGGAAGGCCAGGGAGAGGAAAGACAGGGTGGGACAGAGTGAGAAGTTGAGCTATGATACATTCCTAACAAGGCCTTTCAGAGCTACACCATGTTGGGATGAGTTGGCAAGACCATTGGTTAGTTATTGGAAGTGGGTCATCTCTTGAGAGGAGGAGTGACATTGAGCAAAGCAGTTTTATTTTGTTAAGGACCGACATCAAGGGCTATCATTGGTAGTACTCTCTGCAGCTGGGGAAGTAAGTCCATACCTGAGGGAAGATATGCATGGCACATGGGAGCATCCACCCAATGTCTCATTCTTTAAATGCCTAACATCATACTGCTCTAAGCACTGTAGCTTCATTTTCAGATGGAACAATTCATGTAAAGGTAACATGGAAGAGATCACATAGACAGTAGCAACTGAGCTGGTATTAGAACCCAGGCCTGGCTGAGTGCAAAACCCATGTTTCTTCTCTATATTAAGCTAACCTCCTTGGGCACATTATAAATTGTATGACAGCATGTATGTGGTAATCTTTTGAAGACTAGAAATACACACTCATAGCACTGAACTCCTTCCAGAACTGCACTCTCCCATCATTCCCCAAACAAGCAATTCCCTCTGAGCCCACACACCCACTTGCTTTCATTTTCCACATGTTTACTTGGATGTAGTCACCAGTGACATATTAGGCAGATGTCATTTGGAAAAGGAGGCATGATTGTTGTCAAAGTTAAGTGAGAACTGCCTTCGAACTGCGCTTGATGTCTAGTCCACAGTGGAGGAGAGCTTATCTCTTAAAATAAAAAAAATATTAGCAATGTCTCCAAAAACGTGGTCCATGGATCCTGAGAATACTTCGGATTCTTTCAGGGAATCTGTAAAAGAAAAACCATTTTCGTAATAATAGAAGTATTTTTTTTTTTCCCACAGTGCCTACACAGTGTTAACTGACAGTGCAAAAGCTCTGGCGAGTAAAACCACTAATGCTTTCATCCAGGTCAAGACAATGGAACAAAATTCTATTAGTAGTTGTAATCTTTAATAACTCACAGTCAGTTTAAAAGCAATATAAAAGCTAATTTCACTTAAAAGTCTTCTTGAAGAAGCAGTAAAAGCTATTTGTATTACTTGTAATAGGGATTAACTGAAAAACTATGGTTATTCAGACTTGGGAATATGTCATAAATATTCTCAAAAATGAATGAAGAGAGCCTACCACTTCGAAGAAAATAACTCATGATGTTTGTTGCCAATGATTAAATGTAAGTTTTCAAGCAAAAACTTGAATTTTTGAAGACTTTTGTTTGCCATCATGAGCAACATACTAATACAGATTTTCTGATGAGGTTGGTGGTTATAATAGGTATGTGATTTTTTTTTTATTTTGTATAATGAAGTGAGTCAACATTTTGAAAATGTATGTAACTTAGAAAATTGGTATTTTCCATACAACCAATACATGGTGTTATAAAATTATGTTTGTGCAAAACAATCCATTCAAAAAATAGGCCAGTGTATTTCAATGTAGTAAAATATGTGGTTCATTCATATGTTTTCAAATTTCACATTGCAACTACACCTGAATAAATTAACACTTGTCAAGTTTTGGTGTAGTATCAAAGAAAAGAAAACTATCCATGATTATCTGAAAAGGTTATTAAAATCAATCCTACACCCAACCACATATGTGGATTTTCTTAATAACTTCAACAAAACAAATATTGCAGTTCCTAACTGCAGAGCAGTTATGAGAATCCAGCTATCTTCTATTAAGGGAGACATTAAAGAGAGTTGCAAAAATAAGAAATATGTCAGACTTTTCACTATTTTTATTTTGAAAAATATATTTGTCATTAAAATATTGGATTTATCACTGTTATTTTAAAATAAATTAATAAATATTCTTTATAATTTCACAGCTTTAATTTGTCCTATTAATAGATGTATCCCACCCAAATAAAAGTGGTTTAGGTTCCTCAATGACTTTCAAGAGTGTAGTGGGTTCTTGAGACCAAAAAGTTTGAGAACCACTAGTCCAGGATCACTTAGTCAATACTGAGAGAATAGATGTAGGATTTTTCCAAATGACTTTTTTAGCTAAAAATAATTAATGAATAAGAATAATTTTTAAAATGACTAAATGAAGAAAAGGAAAAGGAATGAAGTATTTGAATAACTGTGCTTCCCTGGTTGCCCAGTGGTAAAGAATCCAGCTGCCAATGCAAGAGATGTGGGTTTGATCCCTGGGTCTGGAAAATCCCCTGGAGAAGGAAATGGCAACCCACTACAGTATTCTGGCCTGGAAAATCCACTGGACAGAGCAGCCTGGTGGGCTATAGTCTATGGTGTCACAAAAGAGTTGGACATGACTAAGCAATTAAATAGCAATTGGAAGAACTATGTGCAAAGAGTGTTACCTGAAATGGTGTGGATATATAAACCTAGAATATGAAAATAAAGGAGGTGGACAATCAGAGAGGCAGAATGTTTACACAGCATCTACAGTATGACAGGCCTCTAAAAGTCTAGGGATCCCAGATAGCCTAGGTTATCAGTTTTATGAGTTTATAAAAGGGAGGTAACACCCCCTGTGTTACTACAGGTTGATCCACTCATTACTTAGCTCACATCAGGCACCCTGTTGTTGTTTAGTCACTCAGTCATGTCTGATTCTGTGTGACTCCATGTATTACAGCAAGCCAAGCTTCCCTGTCCTTCACCATCTCCCGGAGCTTTTTCAAACTCATGTCCAATGAGTTGGTGATGCCATCCAAAGATCTCACCCTCTGTCATCCCCTTCTCCACCTACCTTCAATCTTTCCCAGCATGTGGGTCTTTTCCAATAAGTCAGCTCTTCTCATCAGTGGCCAAAGTACTGGAGCTTCAGCTTCAGCATCAGACCTTCCAGTGAATAGTCAGGGTTGATTTCCTTTAGGATTGACTGGTTTGATATCCTAGCAGTTGAAGGGACTCTCTCAAGAGTCTTTTCCAACACCACAGTTCAAAAGCATCACTTCTTCGGCACTCAGCTTTCTTCACAGTCCAACTCTCACATCCATACATGACCACAGGAAAAACCATAGCCCTGACTAGACGAACCTTTGTTGGCAAAGTAATGTCTCTGCTTTTGAATATGCTATCTAGGTTGGTCATAACTTTCCTTCCAAGGAGTAAGTGTCTTTTAATTTCATGGCTGCAATCACCATCTGCAGTGATTTTGGAGCCCCAAAAAATAAAGTCGGACACTGTTTCCACTGTTTTCCCATCTATTTCCCATGAAGTGATGGGACCAGATGCCGTGATCTTCGTTTTCTGAATGTTGAGCTTTAAGCCAACTTTTTCACTCTCCTCTTTCACCTTCATCAAGAGGCTTTTTAGTTCCTCTTCACTTTCTGCCATAAGGGTGGTGTCATCTGCACATCTGAGGTTGTTGATGTTTCTCCCAGCAATCTTGATTCCAGCTTGTGCTTCATCCAGCCTAGCATTATGCATGATGTACTCTGTATAAAAGTTAAATAAGCAGGGTGACAGTATATAGCCTTAATTTACTCCTTTCCCAATTTGGAACCAGTCTGTTGTTCCATGTCCAGTTCTAACTGTTGCTTCTTGACCTACAGACAGGTTTTTCAGGAGGCAGGTAAGGTGGCTTGTTATCCCATCTCTTTAAGAATTTTTCACAGTTCGTGGTGATCCACACAGTCAAATGCTTTAGTGTAATCAAGTGTAAGCAGAAGTAGATGTTTTTCTGGAACTCTCTTGTTTTTTCAATGATCCAACGGATATTGGCAATTTGATATCTGGTTCCTCTGCCTTTTCTAAATCCAGCTTGAACATCTGGAAGTTCTTGGTTCATGTACTATTGAAGCCTGGCTTGGAGAATTTTGAACATTACTTTGATAGCATGTGAAATGAGTGCAATTGTGTGGTAGTTTGAGCATTCTTTGGCATTGCCTTCTTTGGGATTGGAATGAAAACTGACCTTTTCCAGTCCTGTGGCCACTGCTGAGTTTTCCAAATGTGCTGGCATATTGAGTGCAGCACTTTCACAGCATCATCTTTTAGGATTTGAAATAGCTCAGCTGGAATTCTATCACCTCCACTAGCTTTGTTCACAGTGATGCTTCCTAAGGCTGACTTGACTTCACACTCCATGATGTCAGGTTCTAGGTGACTAATCATACCATTGTGGTTATCTTGATGGATCATTAAGATGTTTTTGGATAGTTGTTTTGTATATTCTTGCCACCTCTTTTTAATATCTTCTACTTCTGTTAGGTCCATACCATTTCTATCCTTTATTGAGCCCATCTTTGTATGAAATATTCCCTTGGTATCTGTAATTTTCTTGAAGAGATCCCTAGTCTTTCCCTTCTATTGTTTTCCTCTCTTTCTTTGCATTGGTCACTGAGGAAGGCTTTCTTATCTCTCCTTCCATTCTTTGGAACTCTGCATGCAGATGGGTATATCTCAGCTATTTTTAAGGCCTCCTCAGACAACCACTTTGCCTTTTTGCAGTTCTTTTTCTTGGAGATGGTTTTGATCACTGCCTCCTATACAGTGTTACGGACCTCCATCCATAGTTCTTCAGGCACTTTTCTATCATATCTAACCCCTTGACTCTATTTGTCCCTTCCACTGTATAATCATAAAGGATTTTATTTAGGTCATATTGAATGTCCTAGTGGTTTTCCCTACTTTCTTCCATTTAAGTCTGAAGTTAGCAATAAGGAATTCATGATCTGAGCCACAGTCAATTCCCAATTTTGTTTTTGCTGACTTCATAGAGCTTCTCCAGCTTTGGCTGAAAAGAATATAATCAGTCTTTGGTATTGACCATCTGGTGATGTCCATGTACACATGGACATCTCTTGTGTTGTTGGAGGAGGTTGTTTGCTATGACCAGTGTGTTCTCTTTACAAAACTCTTGTTAGCCTTTGCCCTGCTTCATTTTGCACTCCAAGGCCAAACTTGTCTGTTACTCCAGGTATCTCTTGATTTCCTACTCTTTGCATTCCAGTCCCCTATGATAAAAAGGACATCTTTTTTTGGTGTTAGTTCTAGAAGGTCTTATATGTCTTCATAGAACTCTTTAACTTCTTCGGCATTAGTGGTTGGTATATTGACTTGGATTACTGTGATACTGATTGGTTTGCCTTGGAAACAAACAGAGATCATTCTGTCATTTTTGAGATTTCACCCAAGTACTGCATTTTGGACTCTTTTGTTTACTATGAGGTACCCTATACATGTTTAATGAATGAGTGAATATTACTCTTCAATTCTGATTTTTCCTTTCTGCTAATCTTTTTATTTTAGCTAGGTTACAGAAGAATCAGCCACTTCACTCTATTTACTCCCAAACTTCCTTCCCCAAGGAAAGATTTCTCTTTTAATTTGTCTTGGGATCTTCAGTTCTCAGGCTTGGAAAGGACAGAACCCACCTGCAAATTTGCTTCTAGTCCAGGGAGGTCTTGGTCTTTGGTTTTTGGTCCATATTTTTCACCTCTGTATCTGACTACACCAACCATTTCTTGAGAACAAATAACTTGACTTTTTCATCTCTGAATTCCCACCTTAGAGCAAATAAAGTTTATCTAATAAGGATAAAGAAAGAAAAGAAGTAACATTTTTAGTCCTAATAAAGCCCTCTTGCTCTAACTGCTATCCACATGCTCCACTAAAATAGCATTGACATCTTCTCTTTCCCACATGGGCAAGTTTGTCATGATTCCTGTGTTTATATTACCAAACCTACTCTGATTCAGAGGAAAAAATAAGAAGGATTCCATAGGAAAAATAAAAAGGACTCTGTAGACAAACCCCAAGAAGCTGCGGGTGAGAAAGATGCTGAGTGTGAGTCAGCTCCCAAACGCAAATGGACGTTGGATGTTAGATACTCTTACCAAACTCTTCCTTTTTCCCACTCCAGCTAGGATACATCCTTAGCTACATTAGCTGACAGAAACCAGGCACAGAAACTCAGGGAAAGGAAGACACAGATGAATCTTGAGCCAGGTTTTTCTAAAATGTAGGTAACTGTGATGGAGAAGGCAATGGCACCCCATTCCAGTACTCTTGCCTGGAAAATCCCATGGATGGAGGAGCCTGGTAGGCTGCAGTCCATGGGGTCGCTAGGAGTCGGACACGACTGAGCTACTTCACTTTCACTTTTCACTTTCATGCATTGAAGAAGGAAATGGCAACACACACCAGTGTTCTTGCCTGGAGAATCCCAGGGACAGGGGAGCCTGGTGGGCTGCCATCTCTGGGGTCCTACAGAGTCGGACACGACTGAAACGACTTAGCAGCAGCAGATAACTGTGAGGGGACTTCCATCTGCTGCTAAAATGATCAGATCAGATCAGATCAGTCGCTCAGTCATGTCTGACTCTTTGCGACCCCATGAATCGCAGCATGCCAGGCCTCCCTGTCCATCACCAACTCCCAGAGTTCACTCAGACTCACGTCCATTGAGTCAGTGATGCCATCCAGCCATCTCATCCTCTGTTGTCCCCTTCTCCTCCTGCCCCCAATCCCTCCCAGCATCAGAGTCTTTTCCAATGAGTCAACTTTTCACATGAGATGGCCAAAGTACTGAAGTTTCAGCTTTAGTATCATTCCTTCCAAAGAAATCCCAGGGCTGATCTCCTTCAGAATGGACTGGTCGGATCTCCTTGCAGTCCAAGGGACTCTCAAGAGTCTTCTCCAACACCACAGTTCAAAAGCATCAATTCTTCGGCACTCAGCCTTCTTCACAGTCCAACTCTCACATCCACACATGACCACAGGAAAAACCATAGCCTTGACTAGACGAACCTTTGTTGGCAAAGTAATGTCTCTGCTTTTGAATATGCTATCTAGGTTGGTCACAACTTTCCTTCCAAGGAGTAAGCGTCTTTTAATTTCATGGCTGCAGTCACCATCTGCAGTGATTTTGGAGCCCAGAAAAATAAAGTCTGACACTGTTTCCACTGTTTCCCCATCTACTTCCCATGAAGTGATGGGACCGGATGCCATGATCTTCATTTTCTGAATGTTGAGCTTTAAGCCAACTTTTTCACTCTCCACTTTTACCTTCATCAAGAAGCTTTTTAGTTCCTCTTCACCTTCTGCCATAAGGGTTGTGTCATCTGCATATCTGAGGTTATTGATATTTCTCCCAGCAATCTTGATTCCAGCTTGTGTTTCTTCCAGTCCAGCGTTTCTCATCATGTACCCTGCATATAAGTTAAATAAACAGAGTGACAATATACAGCCTTGACGTACTCCTTTTCCTATTCGGAACCAGTCTGTTGTTCCATGTCCAGTTCTAACTGTTGCTTCCTGACCTGCATACAAATTTCTCAAGAGGCAGGTCAGGTGGTCTGGTATTCCCATGTCTTTCAGAATTTCCCACAGTTTATTGTGATCCACACAGTCAAAGGCTTTGGCATAGTCAATAAAGCAGAACAACCAGTTCTTCCGGTGGTTGGTTAAATCTTTTCTAAAATGTTGCTCTATCAATCATCTCCTCTTTGAGATATAACATTTCCCTTCCTCCTTCAGCACAGAACCCTGATCAAAACTCTTTTATCCAAAAGAAATAACATTGCTTTAAAAATACTAGTGTGCTGTGTGTATGCTCAGTTGCTTCAGTTGTATCCAACTCCTTGTGACCCTATGGACCGTAGCCTTCCAGACTTCTCTGTCCATGGGAATTCTCCAGGCAAGAATACTTGAGTGGGCTGTCATGCCCTCCTCCAGGGGATCTTCCTGACCCAGGGATTAAACCTACCTCTCTTTTATCATCTGCATTGGCAGGTGAGTTCTTTACCACTAGCACCACCTGGAACCCCCCCAAAATACTAGGGCCAACAATAGTCTTTTGGACTCTGTGGGAGAGGGAGAGGGTGGGATGATTTGGGGGAATGGCATGGAAACATGTATAATATCATATAAAAAATGAATCATCAGTCTAGGTTCGATACAGGATCCTTGGGGCTGGTGCACTGGGATGACCCGGAGGGATGGTACGGGAAGGGAGGTGGGAGGGGGTTCAGGATGGGGAACATGTGTATGCCCAGTAGCAGATTCATGTTGATGTGTGGCAGAACCAATACAATATGGTAAAGTAATTAGCCTCCAATTAAAATAAATAAATTTAAATTAAAAAAATAAATAAAATAATCACTTATAGTTGAGCCAAAAAAAAAAAAAAGGAAAATTAAAACCTGCTCCTGAATCTTCCTTTATTTTATTTAATTTCTTTCCTTTCTTTCTCACTCAGTTTTATTAAAAGAGTAGTCTATACTCCCTGGCTCCATTTCCTCACTTAAACCCACCAATTTCTTGGTCTTCTGCATCTCTCTCCTAGAGTTGCCAATTTCACTGCACACATTCCCTGCATTTACTGTATACAGTATCTTGGCAACAGGTAACCCTCTTGGCCATTCCTTCCTTTCCATTCCCCTACTTTTCCCTGTTTATTTATATATTTATTTCTATCTTTCTGATCACTCTTTCTCAGAGCTTCTCATTTTTTCCCTTATTCTGCCCTTAAATATTTGTGTTTCCTATATTTCATTCATTTCATTCTTGGTCAATTTACTCCTTTCTCCACACTTAAAAAAATATTTTTGAGTAATTTCTATGTACCAAGCATTGTTGTATGTAGCTGGAAAATAGCAAATAAGTCCATTTCCATAATTTACTATGTAACTTTGCTTCCAGTTAGTGAAAACATGTTATAGCAAAGGAGGTATGACCGTAAGTTCCCACTCACAGAATTTGCTAATCTTATCATGGACTCCATTAATCACATACAGGTAACTTGAGAAAATGACAGAATGGCCTAATAAAGGCTCATCTTTGGTACCAGCTGGGAGGCAACATTCTGTGGAGAAATTTTTGCTTTCCAAAACATTATCTTAGGTTCAGTAGGTTTGGAGTTCTTACTGTCCCAAAGGAGAAATACTTTGACCAGAGAATAAGTTCTATTACTGTTGAATAAAATGCTGAGACTACCACTTCCCCATGTTTTCTGGGCTTCTCATGCTGCTGAGCCAATAGGCAAAGAAAGGTGCCATTGTCCCATCAAGGATATTTGATTCCAGTCACCAAAAAGAAATAGAGATGCAACCACACAATAGTGGTAAAGATGACTGTATAACCTAGGAGATTCATAGGGTCACTCCTTGTTCTCCAAGAGTCCTTTTCAATGGAAAACTGGGGAAACCCAAAATAGAATTTTCACATTTACAACATGATCTTCCAGTTCCACTTCTGGGAAAATTAGAAAAGAACTCTAATTTGAAATTATACATGCACCCCAGTCTTCTTAGCAACAATATTTACAATACCAAAGACATGAGAGCAATGTAAATGTCCATGGACAGATGATGGATGATAAAGATGTGGTATATATACACAATACACATACAAGAATAAAACTGCCATTTGGAGAAAATGAATGGACCGAGAGATTATCATAATAAGTGAAGTAATACACAATACACGTAACAGAATACAATTGCCATTGGAATAACATGGATGAACCAAGAGATTATCATACTAAGTGAAGTAAATCAGAGAAAGGCAAATATCATATGATATCACTTATGTGTGGAATCTAAAAAAATCATACAAATAAACTTATTTACAGAACAGAAATAAATACATAGGTATAGAAAACAAACATGATTACCAAAAGGAAAGGGGGGTGGGGGAAGGATAAATTAGGAATTTGGGATTAAAAGATATTCACCACTATACATAAAATAGATAAAAAGGACCTACACAGGAAACTATATTCAATGTCTTGTAGTAAGCCATAACTGAAGAGAGTCTGAAAAAGAATAAAATATATAGATGTGTATATGTATGACTAAATCACTGTGCTGTACACCTGAAACTAACACAACATTGTAAATAAACTATATTTCAATTAAAAATTTGGTTAAAAAGAAAAAACAAAAACATGATTTTCAAGGCCTTAAATGTCATAAAAATAAAGCTCTGGGTTACTTCAATAGGTAAAGAATGCCATCCGGCTGAGGGACAGGCAGTGAAAAATGGAAATACAAGTAGCAGTGAAGGAAGACAGCTATAATTATCTACATAGGTCTCACAATCACTTATATGGAGGTTGCTGCTGCTGCTGCTAAGTCGCTTCAGTCGTGTCCGACTCTGTGCAACCCCATAGACGACAGCCTACCAGGCTCCCCCATCCCTGGGATTCTCCAGGCAAGAACACTGGAGTGGGTTGCCATTTCCTTCTCCAATGCATGAAAGTGAAAAGTGAAAGGGAGTCGCTCAGTCGTGTCCGACTCTTTGCAACCCCATGGACTGCAGCCCACCAGGCTCCTCTGTCCATGGGATTTTCCAGGCAAGAGTACTGGAGTTGGGTGCCATTGTCTTCTCCATATGGAGGTTGAGGTTATATTAATAGCTATATGTTTTATTTAATTTTTTTTTTCTTATCCAGCCTCCTTCATTTCTACCCATCTTTCATTAATAACCTGGTGGTGGCTAGGGTTCTTTTAAGACTCAGGTGGGAATATAGCCAAATCAAGATCCCCATGTTATGTTATAGTATCTGATTTTTGTATCATGTACATTGAAGACAGCAGTCATTTACCTGAACAAAGTAAAGAGGGGGAAGTTAAAGGGCAAAGGCAGTAGACAGGACCAATGATCTTCCAATTGGGCATTTTTAATCACTCTCCACCATTTTCCAACCTCCTCTGTGCTCCTGGATTTGCCCTTTATGAACCCATCAATATGCTCCCAAGATCAACGGCTTCCTTGGGTTCAGTTAAAGATCATCTTAGGCTGGCTGTGTCCCAGGTTTTAAGGTCCTGTCAGGTGCCCTCTCCTGATCCGATTTTTGTAACCACCACAAATCTCTCTCGATTTTTGTAACCACCTCCCCTCCTCCACCTTCCTAGCACAAGCCTGGAATCATTTCCTGTTGTTACTAGCCTCAGGGTACTTCACCTTTCCTTGTTTCCCTAATCCATGACTATACCATATGAATAATCCTTTTTTTAGAAACTATCCTCAAATCAGCTAGTTTGAGAATGTCATCTGTTTCTAGCTTGGATGTTGACTGATACAAATAACTGGTGCCCCTCTCATTGTAGAAGAATGGTTTTGATTGCCTGAGGGTCTTAAAATGACTGCTGTTACAGATTTACACCCCTGTAGAGGTCTCAGAGTTCTGGATGGAATGGCTCTTTCTTGGGGAGACTTAAGAAACAGTTTTTCTTTTTTTTTGGATGGAGATGTTAATAGGGCTTCCCACCCTTACCGCCCCCTAAAAGCAAGAGCTCTGCCAGGCTGTACTAAATGGAGGTTTGGATTTATTTAAATTTGCTCTGACAGTGAATTCCATTGCTGTGGGCCGTGGACTAGGTGGCTGTCACGTGGCTGAGGTCTGACAGTTAGCGGCTGTTCTTGGCTGGCTGAAAAGGGCATATATGAACAGCGGCCACAGGGTCAGGCTGCAGTGTAGCAAAAAGAGAAGGGTGTGCTCTTTTCTTAAAGTGCTAAGTACATTGCCAATAAAATAATTCTTCTCACTATAACAAAGAGAATTGAATCAACAGCACACTAAACCGTAAGGGAAAAATAGGTCTTAACTTGAAATAAAAACATGTCAAGAATCAAACTCATTTATTCCAACCCATCCATACACCCTTTTTGACTGCTCCATCCTAATAAGGACCCAGTACCCTATATTATTTGTAAGAAATTCACGGGCCTTCTTTGCCTCTTCCTCTACTCACCTCAAGTTCTGAGTGAGCCTGACATACTGGAACAATCTAGACAGACAAGATTCAGATTGCAGATCCCATGCTTTAGAGAGCCATGATTGTGGACAGCATGTTTCATCCCTTAGTTTCAATTTCTTTATCTGTAAAGTGGAAATAATGATACCCAACAACCTTTGATTAGAGATGTGAGAATAATGAATATGTTAAGTGTGATTTGTAGAATACTTAAAACATAACTCTGTTTTCCATTATCATTTTAAAATATTTTAAGTGGAAATAATCTCTCATTTTCCTAGATTAAAAAAAATGTATAAATCCTACAGCTTTATCCTTATTCTTTCTCTTAGTCTTAGGTACTAGAAAGTCCTACAGTACTCTAGGGAACAGAACATGGTTTCTGTTCATCAGATGAACAGGGACATCAGATGAAGGGAAGAAACAAAAATAAATAGGTCTATGGAAGAAAAATGGAGAAGGTGATGGCACCCCACTCCACTACTCTTGCCTGGAAAATCCCATGGGCAGAGGAGCCTGGTAGGCTGTAGTCCATGGGGTCGTGAAGAGTCGGACACGACTGAGTGACTTCCTTTCACTTTTCACTTTCATGTACTGGAGAAGGGAATGGCAACCCATTCCAGTATTCTTGCCTGGAGAATCCCAGGGACGGGGGAGCCTGGTGGGCTGCCGTCTGTGGGATCGCACAGAGTTGGACACGACTGAAGCAACTTAGCAGCAGCAGCAGCATGGAAGAAAAAAAAAGGCATATTTGAGAATTATATAATAATATACAGGACTAAAGAGTCTATGTACCAATTAATAGAATAATAAAATAATTTTTAAATGTAACTGCTAATAAGATCAATATAGAGAAATTCATTTCATTTTTATAAACCTACAGGAAATATAAACAGCTCTTATGAGACAATAAGAAAAATTTCAGTATCCAGAAAATATAATTCAAATAAAGACTTGAATTAAGGGAGAAATATACTATATTCATGGAAAGAGAAACTGTTGTAAAACAGATACAGTATAGTTCCAGGTAAAAGTTTATTAGGATGTTCTAGGGAAACTGACTCCCTAATTTTGAAATGTATATAAAAGCACAAAGGTCAAATAATAGCTAATACGATTCCAAAATGGGAGGATATCTTCCACCAGATATCAACTTACTATAAAGTTTATTAATTTAAACAGTATGATATTGGTTCATGCCCGTGTGTTCAGTCCTGTCTGACTCTGCGAGCCCCATGGACTGTAGCCTGCTAGGCTCCTCTCCATCGAATTTTCCAGGCAAGAATATTAGAGGGGGTTGCCACTTTCTAACTCCAGGGGATCTTCCTGACCCAGGGATCAAGCCCATATCTCTTGTGGCTACTGCATTGGGAGGGGGATTCTTTACCACTGCACCGCCCGGAAAGTCCATGGTATTGGTTCAGGCACAGACAAATCAACTATAGAATTAGAGATTCCTGAAAAAGACCTCTACATTTATGAAAAGGGCTTCCCTCATAGCTTAGTTAGAAAGAATCCACCTGCAATGCAGGAGACCCCTGTTCAATTCCTGGGTCGGGAAGATCCATTGGAGAAGGGATAGGCTACCCACTCCAATATTGTTGGGCTTCCCTTGTGGCTCAGCTGGTAAAGAATCTGCCTGCAATGTGGGAGACCTGGGTTCGCAGTGTGGGAGACCTGGGTTTGTTGCATGGGTTGGGAAGATCCCCTGAAGAAGGGAAAGTCTACCCACTTCAGTATTCTGTCCTGGGGAATTCCATGACTATGTAGTTCATGGGGTCACAAAGAGTCAGACAGGACTGAGTGCCTTTCATTTCACTTCACTTTATATGAAAAACCATTATTTCTGTTAGAAGAGCTTCACAGTTATTTGAATAATTTGAGAAAAATGGATTTATTCATTAAGGGTACTAAGACTATTGTATGTCTAAATAGACAAAAGTGAAATTGGGTTCTTCCCACTTAGCATACACAAAAATCAGTTCTAAATGGATTAAAGATACATTTGAAAGGCAAAACTTTAAAATTTCTAGCAAATTATGGAGGAGATGATCTTTATGACAAAAGAGTAAAACATTTATTAAATAAGACATCAAAAAATGCTAACATAAAAGAAAAAAAATGTGATATATTCAACTATATTGAAATTAAAGATGTCTATTCTTCAAGATACCTTAGAGAAAGGGAGAAAAAGCAACGAATCAAGAAAACATATTTGTAAACTTTTAAAGATAAAGAATTAGTGCACAGAATATAAAAAAGAACTGCTTTAGTAAGAAAAGTCAAATAACCCAAAATAAAAATGAGTAAGAAATATGAATTGGCATTTCACACAAAAAAAGCCACACATATATATGCCAAATAAACATTTAAAAAGTTGCTCAACTGTTCAGAAGTCTGGGAAATGCAAATTGTGGTAATTTTTACTCACTGTACTAATAAAAATTCATTGATCTGATAAGTGTTGGTGAGGATATGAAGGAAAGGGAATGCAAATAGGTACAAAAATTAATTGGCCTTTTTTTGGTAAAATTAAATATTCACATATCCTGTGGTCCAGAGGATGTTCCATGCCTAGAGACATGTTTTTCTCTCTAGAGAAATCATACAACTGGGCAACAAGAGATAAGCAAAAGAATGATCATAGATAGCAACATTGCTTATAATAGAAAAATAAAAACGTGAAAAAATAGAAACTGACACGAACACAATCTTAACCTATAAGAAAAATGACATTTAAATTGTGTCATAGTTACACACAAATTTATACAATGAAAGCTAATTCACTACAGCTATAGACAACTACACAGACAAATCTTAGATATTATGCTGTAAAGTAAATTTCAAATTGTTAAACTCAGTATTGTAACAGAAATAATTTAAAAGAAATTATTTGGAGAATAAATGTATATGTGATAAGGCTATGGAAAAAAGAAATGAAAAATACAGAAATTAGGAGAGAGGTTACCTGGGAGAAGTAGGCATGACAACGGAAGGAGACAACTCGTGCATTAACATTGTTCTACTTTTTAAATTTGGTCATACGTTTCTAGGTTTTTTTTTTTATTATGCTGCATCATATACTTTGTGTATACTTTATATACATGTGGGATACATGTATAGTTTGTGTCCCATAGATTCTTGTCTCTTTAATTTTTTCCCAACTTATTTTTTTTTTCTCTGTTTTCCCATTCTACTATTGAGGCTACACACTGAATCATTTACTTCAGTTACTATTTTAGTTTTAACATTTCAGTTTGATTCTTTATTATCATCTCTATTCATCTGCTAAAAGTTCCATCTTCCCATTTATTTCTAAAATATTCACTTTTACCCCATGGAGAATAGTTCTGATAGCTGCTTTAAAGTCTATACGTTATAATTACAACATCAGGTTTATATCATGCTTAATATCTATTGATTGTCTTTTTCCCTGAAGAGTGTGCCAGAGTTTTCTGGTCCTTTGTATGTCAGCTGATTCTGGATTATATCCTGGACATTTTAGATATTTTGTTGTGAGACTCTAGGTCTTGTTAATGTCCTCTAGTGAATGTTGATTTATTGTTGTTGTTATTTTAGCAGGTAAACTATCCAGTTAGGTTCATACGACAAGTTCTTTCTCACCTTCTGGGAGTGGTGGTTTCAATATCACTTTAGTTTTCAAACTCTTGTTATGTTTCATTAGGTCCATGCATCCCAGTGGTGGATTAGGGATTTATGTCAGTTCATACAGAGATGTAGGGTGTCTCCTTTTCCAAATATCTTCCCTTCAAGATTCCCTTTATACTCTTTAGTTCCCATGAGAAAAAAAAAAAGGACTTTTTTGCATCCTCTAACTAGAAATGGTTAGGATACTTTTTAGAACCCTGTGTTCTTGAAAAGTTCCACAGAAATGTGCCTACCCTTGTGACAGAGTACTTCTAGAAAAGAAGAGGGGGGAGGAATTTCCACTATATTTTTGAGCCAGAGGGATGCCTTTCCCAGTTTCTTTGATCAGAAAAGAAAGGTTTTCTTTTCATCACTTAGATTCCCACACCATGACCACTACTGCTTCCCAAATGGCGCTGGCCTCAGGGAAGAAGCAAGAGAAAAAAAGAAACAGGACAAAAAAAATCCCAGGAACCTCTCCCCTGCAACTGTCAGCTCATGGAGGTCTCCTATTCCCAGTCTTCTGGTTAAGTGGAAACATTTTTTTTTCCAGAATTTTTACTATATATATATATATATCTTCTCTGCTGGGCTGGATGAAGCACAAGCAAGAATCAAAATTGCCAGGAGAAATATAAATAACCTCAGATATGGAGATGACACCATGCTTATGGCAGAAAGGAAAGAAGAACTAAAGAGGTTTAGTTCTTGATGAAAGTGAAAGAGGAGAGTAAAAATGCTGACTTAAAACTCAACATTCAAAAAACTAAGATCATGGCATTTGGTCCTATCACTTCATGGGAAATAAATGGGAAAACAATTGAAACAGTGACAGAGTTTATTTTCTTGGGCTCCAAATTCACTGCAGATAGTGACTGCAGTCATGAAATTAAGACACTTGCTCCTTGGAAGAAAAGCTATGACAAACCTAGACAGCATATTAAAAAGTGGAGATGTCAGCAAGCACTTTGCTGACAAAGGTCCATCTAGTCAAAGCTATGGCTTTTTCAGTAGCTATGTTTGAATGTGAGAGTTGGACCATAAGGAAGACTGAGCATTGAAGAATTGATGCTTTTGAATTGTGGTGTTGGAGAAGATGCTTGAGAGTCCCTTGGAGTTCAAGGAGATCAAACCAGACAATCCTAAAGGAAATCAGTCCTGAGCATTCATTTGAAGGACTGATGCTGAAGCTGAAGCTCCAATACTTTGGCCACCTGGTAAGAACTGACTCATTAGAAAAGATGCTGATGCCAGGGAAAATTGAGGGGAGGAGGAAAATGGAACAACAGAGGATGAGATGGTTGGATGGCATCACCAACTCAATGGACATGAGCTTGAGAAATTTCTGGGAGATGGTGAGGGACAGGCGAGCCTGGCATGCTGCAATCCATGGGGTCACAAAGAGTCATACATGATTGAGTGACTGAACAAAAATAATATATTCTCTGCAGTCTAGAACTCTCTGCACCCTTAAATCAAAGCTGGGAGAGACAAAGGAAAAAAAGAATATATGAAACTCACACCTGTTATGGGTTGTTATTCAAGAATGGACTTCCTTCCCAGTCTGCCTACTGTGGTTTCAGAGTTGTCAAAGCTTTGTATTTTGTCAGAAGTTTTTACTTGTAGTCAGTCAGTGAGAGAGAGAAGTTCAAGTGAACTTACTCTATCTTGGCTCATGCCAAAGTCCATATATTCCTTTTTATGTATTAAATACTATATAATATAATTAAAGATAAGAAAAAGATTCACCCCCGAAGGATCTCATAATCTACTATACTAGACTGACTTCTAAACAACTCTCTTTTAGGAAATTTGGCTATGACAAAGAGAAAAGAAACAGAATCACTGTTTGTAATAGCCAGGACATGGAAGCAACCTAGATGCCCATCAGCAGATGAATGGATAAGAAAGCTGTGGTACATATACACAATGGAGTATTACTCAGCCATTAATAAGAATACATTTGAATCAGTTCTAATGAGGTGGATGAAACTGGAACCTATTATACAGAGTGAAGTAAGCCAGAAAGAAAAACACCAATACAGTATACTAATGCATATATATGGAATTTAGAAAGATGGTAACGATAACCCTGTGTACGAGACAGCAAAAGAGACACTGATGTATAGATCAGTCTTATGGACTCTGTGGGAGAGGGAGAGGGTGGGGAGATTTGGGAGAATAGAAGTGAAACATGTATAATGTCATGTATGAAGCGAGTCACCAGTCCAGGTTTGATGCACGATGCTGGATGCTTGGGGCTGGTGCACTGGGACGACCCAGGGGGAGGGTATGGGGAGGGAGGAGGGAGGAGGGTTCAGGATGGGGAACACAGGTATACCTGTGGTGGATTCATTTCGATGTTTGGCAAAACTAATACAATATTGTAAAGTTTAAAAATAAAATAAAAAAAAAAAAAAGAAAGAAATAGAATCAGAGGTAAAAAAAAAACAAAAACAAAGGGTAAGATTGAATGAGTTTGTTTCTTTTTTTTTTTTTGTAAGGATTATGTAAGTGGGCTCAGAATTTCTCCTACCCAACACTTAGCACATTTTAATTATTTCATATTAATTTGGAAAAATTTGTTCTTGCCATGCTGCTGCTGCTGCTGCTGCTACTAAGTCGCTTCAGTCATGTCCGACTCTGTGCGACCCCATAGACAGCAGCCCACCAGGCTCCACCGTCCCTGGGATTCTCCAGGCAAGAACACTAGAGTGAGTTGCCATTTCCTTCTCCATTGCATGAAAGTGAAAAGTGAAAATGAAGTTGCTCAGTTGTGTCCAACTCCTAGCGACCCCATGGACTGCAGCCTACCAGGCTCCTCCGTCCATGGGATTTTCCAGGCAAGAGTACTGGAGTGGGTTGCCATTGCATTCTTGCCATATTCCTTGGCTAAGAAGTCACATGAAGGCAGGTCAATATCTGTGTGCTTCACCCTTGAGCTGTTTCACACAGTAGATGGTCAAGTTGACAGGTTCCACAGTATTTGCCTCCTAATTCCCAGAGCAGGTTCTTTCAGGGCTCTGCCCATATCTTTTGCCCTTTACTTGAGTGCCCACCAACTCAATCTCCAATTTCCAGCTCTTGAGTTTCTCTGCCTAAGGTCTTTCCCAAGATTCTAAAGCATGTCTGTCCCTGCATAGCAGATAGTGCCAGGAAATTAATGTCTACTAGAAGGAGACCTCAACCAATGACTGGTAGCATTGGTTTATAAATATACCAGCTCCTTCCCCCATGGATAGGTTAACTCTGTGCCCCGTGTCCTACCTAAACTGGCTCTCAGAATTTTCCCAGCAGGATTTATTTCCAGTTGTCCACAGTGGTAGCTGATGTGATAATGCAGTATGTATTGGTTACCTTCCCTTCTCTGACTCCCTTTCTCATTCTGTTTTGGTTTTTCCTTATCCTCTTTTTTTTTTAATGTATTTATTTCTAATTGAAGGATAATTGCTTTACAGTATTGTGTTGGTTTCTGCCAAAATCAACATGAATCACCCATAGGTGTACATACATCCCCTCCTTCTTGAACTTCACTCCCATTTTCCTCCCCATCTCACTCCTCTAGGTTGTTACAGAGTTCAGGTTTGAATTTCCTGAGTCATACATCAAATTCTCATTGGCAATCTATTTCACATATGTATGTTTCCATGTTACTCATAAACTACTTTAACCTAAACCCTTATTTCAGGATCTGCTTCTGGGGTGACCCAAACTAAAACAGTTGCATATTCTACATACAAGGGCATGGATCTTTTATTAAGAAATTTCCTTGTGGCATTAGAGAGGACAGAGTACCAGACTTCAAGTCAAAAGGTCTTAGTTTATCTATTTACCAGATGGGTAAGGATGTTGAAGCTGAAACTCCAATGCTTTGGTCACCTGATGCGAAGAACTGTCTCATTGGAAAAGACCCTGATGCTGGGAAAGATTGAAGGCAGGAGGAGAAGGGGACAACAGAGGATGAGATGATTGGATGGCATCACAGACTCAATTGACATGAGTTTGAGTAAACTCTGGGAGTTGGTGATGGACAGGAAGGCCTGGCGTGCTGCAGTCCATGGGGTCACAAAGAGTTGGACACGACTGAGGGACTGAACTGAACTGAACTGAACCTTGAACAAGTTACATGATTACTCTAAGGCTCAACTTTCCTCATGGGGAAAGTGGAGTTCATATAATCGTCCTCATAATGTTCTTGTGAGTATTAAATAAAATAAAATAATACATGTGAAAGAACCTTTTATGGAGACCAGCGTGTAGTGAGTGCTTAGTGCATTAATGTGTGCTGATTGAGTAGGAGGATAAAGAATTCTTTCTTGTGCTGTGAACCATCATGTCTGTTTTATTTGTTTTCCTGATGGAGAGCAGGGTTATAGTAACATGTCCAGTCAACATCAGGAATTGCTAATGGTGGGGAAATGTTGAAGAGCTTGTATTGTTTCATCTTGTGGAACATGCTTCTAATTAGCAAGAGCCTGTTTTCCTTCAACATAAATGGGCAATAGTTCAGCAGCTGGTCCCACTATTCCTGAGTCCCAGTGTGCTCCAGAGGAAATGTACAACAAACACTTCAGAGAGAATGCACATTGTCTTTTAATTTATATGGATTTCTCTTTTATTTGAGAATTGTTCCATGAAGTTTTCATGGCTTAATAGACTTTTAGGTCATAAAGAGACTCCTGATCAGAAGTAGTCAGATCCTGTTGTACTGCAGTAGGGGAATCATAGACTTCAATAACCTCTTTATCCTATAGCATTTTAGGAACAAAGAAAACTGTCTTCAAACATTTAAAGGATTAATAAAATGAGAGGGCAGAAATCTTATTAAAGGGACTTTACAAATTAAAGGTTGTTGGAGCATTTTGAGTATAACTTAAGAAGAAAGATTCCATTAAGTAGAGCTTTCTAACAACCAAAGGGATGACTGAAGTGATAATCTTGCCATCGCTTGAGGTATGTAAGAGGCCACTGAACCCACACGGGGTATTACACAAGGAATTCTTTTGCTCATGGGAGGGAGACTTAACCGACAACTCAAGTCCCTTTTAGTTTTATGATTCTATATTTGGGGGTTTCTAATTGCAAGCACCACGCACACTACAGAGCATATAGTATTAATATGTACTCAATGAAAATATGATGATTCATTACTACCAAATACTTCTGGATCCCCTAAAGGTTCCCTGGAGATAGGTAATTCTACCTTCTGTAAGTACCTTCTTTCTTCATATTGGCAGTCCATTCCGGGCCAGTCAAATCCCTGATGCCAAGCAAATGGAAACTCAGGCATTTGACACAGGTCGGGGATCCAGGATGCTAGACCTGGCTATGGGAACGAAGATGGCTGTAGCAGTTACAGAAGTGCACCACTCAGACCTCCCTTCAAGAAAGAACCTGCCATTCAGCTGCAAAAAGCAGTGAGCTGAAAGCCTTCGGCTGTTAGCATCTTTAGAGTAAGTTTCAGTATTTAAACTAAAGCCTCATGTTTCCCGGGGAGCTCTCACTAAACATAAGCATGGCAAAGGTACTAGGGCCCTCGCCATTTCAGCCTGAATTTGGACTCATTTCAGGCTCCTTGCTTTCCAGCTCACTGTTAGATCACTGACTTTTCAGATCTGCAACATTATCTCAGGTTATCCTGACCCAGTCTTGCTTCTTTCCTCATTTTCTTTCCCAGGTGTCAGAACTATGTCACAACCTGAGGTTTTCCCTGCTCAACTCTGCTTCTCTTTCTAGTACTTTTCATAGACATTATTCTCAATAAAGCTCTTATGCTCCTAATTCAGTCTCAATCACTGCTTCTAGAAAAATCAGTTGACTCAATGGCTCACCCTGCAACTATGTAGACCACAGAAAAAGGAAACAAAAGTGCACATCATACAGAAGGAAAATCTGGATTATCAGTGTGTCTAAAAAGACTGGAAGAACAAGGAAGAGACCTGAAACACAGGATGTGCAACAAAGACCAGAGGGCAGTAGGGGCACTCTGAGAGTCAGAGCTGGGAGAAATCCCTTGAGAGACATGTGCTAGAGGGAGGGAGAATTTCCACTGGGTCTGCCAACCACCCTGTCAATGCCCTCAGTCAGAAGCCATCTACTTACCCTGTGTCTTTATGACAGCCAGGGAAAGGAAGAGAAACTGCCATGTTTGAGCCACTGACATTAACTATTCCACAACACAGTATGGTGACACTGGCAATGAAATTTACAGATGTGGAAGCGCCCATTATTAGGAGGCAGATGATAAAGACAGCTAATGTTTTACTGCATGCTCGGTATGTACCAGTCACTATTGCTGTTATAAGGTCACTGATGATCAAATATTTTCTAGGAATTAGAAATCTGAGAGAAAAGTGCTGGATAGTTTTGGATCAGGGTCTTTCATGAGGTTGCAGATAGGTTGACAGTCAGGGTGGCAGATATTACAGAACATACCTGGGACTGGAGAGTCCAAATCTAAGCTCATTCCTGTGGTTTCCAGCAGTCCTCAGTTCCTCACTATGCAGGACCATCTATAGGATAGCTTGACTCCGCCGTTGCCTTCCCCTGTAGCAAGTGATCTGAGACAGAGCTATGACTCAAGGTAAAAGCAACAGCCTTTCATGGTCTAATCTCAGACATTCAATGCCTTCATTTACACCATATCCTATTGACATGCAGGAGGACGTCCCTGGTGGCTCACTGGTAAAGAATCCATCTACCAATGCAGGAGATGTGGCATTGATCACTATGTCAGGAAGATCCCCTGGAGGAAGAAATGGCAACCCCTTCCAGTGTTGCTGCCTAAAGAATCCCATGGACAGATGAGCCTGGTGGGTTACAGTCCGTGTTTTTCAGTCACTCACTCGTGTCCAAATTTATGCAACCATGTGGACCGCAGCACACCAAGTTTCCTGTCCTTCACCATCTCCCAGAGCTTGCTCAAACTCGTGTCCATTGAGTAAGTAACGCTATCCAACCATCTTGTCCTCTGTCATCCCCTTCTCCTCCCACCTTCAATCTCTCCCAGCATCAGGGTCTTTTCTAAAGAGTCAGCTCGCCTCATCAGGTGGCCAAAGTATTAGAGCTTCAGCTTCATCATCAGTCCTTCCAATGAATATTCAGGACTGATTTCCTTTAGGATTGACTGGTTGGATCTCCTTGCATTCCAAGGGACTATCAAGAATTTTCTCCAACATCACAGTTTGAAAGTATTACTTCTTTAGCACTCAGTCTTCTTTATGGTCCAACTCTGATATCCATACATGACTACGGGAAAAATCATAGCTTTGATAAAACAGACCTTAGTAAGTAAAGTAACATCTCTGCTTTTTAATACACTGTAGGTTTGTCATAGCTTTTCTCCCAAGGAGCAAGTGCCTTTTAATTTCATGGCTGCAGTCACCATCTGCAGTGATTTGGGAGCCCAAGAAAAGAAAGTTTGTCACTGTTTCCATTGTTTCCCCATCTATTTGCCATGAAGTGATGGGACCAGATTCCATGAACTTAGTTTTTAGAATGTTGCATTTTAAGCCAGCTTTTCACTCTCCTCTTTCACTTTCATCCAGAGGCTCTTTAGTTCCTCTTTACTTTCTGCCATAGGGTGGTATCATCTGCATATCTGAGATTATTGATATTTCTCCTGGCAATCTTGATTCCAGGTTGTGCTTCATCCAGCCCAGAGTTTCTCATGATGTACTCTGCATATAAGTTAAATAAGCAGGGTGAAAATATGTGGCCTTGATGTACTCCTTTCCCAATTTGGAACCAGTCCATTGTTCCATATCCAACTCTAACTGTTACTTCTTGACCTGCAGACAGGTTCCTCAGGAGGCAGGTAAGGGGGTCTGGTATTCCCATCTCTTTAAGAATTTTCCAGTTTGTTGTGATCCACACAGTCAAAGGTTTTAGTGTAAACAATGAAGCAGAAGTAGATGTTTTTCTGTAACTCTTTTGCTTTTTCTACTATCCACTGGATGTTGGCAATTTGATCTCTGGTTCTTCTACCTTTTCTAAATCCAGCTTGAACATCTGAAAGTTCTTGGTTCACATACTGTTGAAGCCTAGCTTGGCAAAATTTGAGCACTAACTTGCTAGTGTGTGAAATGAGTGCAATTGTGCAGTGTTTGAACATTCTTTGGCATTGCCTTTCTTTGCGAATGGCATGAAAATGGACTGTTTCCAGTCCTGTGGCCACTTCTGAGTTTTCCACATTTGCTGGCATATTGAGTGCAGCACTTTCACAGAATCATCTTTTAGGATTTGAAATAGCAGAGCTGGAATTCCATCACCTCCACTAACTTTGTTCACAGTGATGCTTCCTAAGGACCACTTGACTTCACACTCCAGGATGTCTGGCTTTAGTGAGTGAACACACCATTGTGGTTATCTGGGTCATTAAGATGTTTTTTGTATAGTTCTTCTGTGTATTCTTGCCACCTCTTCTTAATATCTTCTGCTTCTTCTAGGCCTTTACTGTGCCCATCTTTGCATGAAATGTTCCCCTGTTATCTGTAATTTTCTTGAAGAGATCTCTAGTCTTTCCCATCCTATTGTTTTCCTCTATTTTTTTGCACTGACCTCTTAGGAAGGCTTTCTTATCTCTCCTTGCTGTCCTTTGGAACTCTGCATTCAGATGGATATACATTTCCTTTTCTCCTTTGCCCTTCACACAGAGTGGGACACAACTGAGCACCTGAGCACACACACACACTGACACACACATGCACACATATATTGTCATGCAGACCAATGCTCTTGTACAGTGTGGGAGGCATTCACAAGGGTGTGACTACCAGAATATAGGTATCATTAGGACCACCTAAGAGACTGGCTCCCACAACCTCCAGAAGAAGAATATAAAGTGAGTATTTTACCAGTGGGGAAACTGAGGCACAGAGATGACACGATTTGAACTGAGAGTCTATGTTCCACACTGTTATGTGAAACTGTCTCCCCAAGTGAAGGAATAGAAGTCAAAGAAGAAAGAACATGGATGTGTATAAACTTGGGCATGGTGGTGGTTAAGGAAAGAATGCCTTAGATGTTTATAATTTACATAGAAATGAAGAGTTTAACAGAGCAATTTCTATAATTATCAAGGGTATTCCTTACACCAAATGTAGAAATAAGGAATTCCTTTCCTATTTTCCAGAATACAAAGTGCCTTTGTCTTCTGAGAAAGACTGAGCGCCTTGCCCATATAGCACAATGAATACAGAGTGGAGTTCTGCTTAGGTCTTCACTTCCAAGTCCAGGACTCTAGTCTGTTCCTTAGCTGCTTTTTCAAGTAAATCAAAGGACCAATTTGTGGTTCCAGTTCTCTAGAACAGCCAGTGAGGTACCTGGACTGGGGAAGAGCATCTAGAAATCTAGTTGTTTAGGTGTGATGCAGCGAAATCTTTCACCAAAGGAAGAGAATTTGCTGGGGTTTTTTCCAGTGTTTCTTAAAGTATAACATAACACATAAAGTGCACATAAGTATATAGCTTGTCAAATTTTATAAAGCAAACTAAATGAAAGAGAAAGACATTACTATTAGCCCCAGAACCTCTTCTGTTCAATTTTTCTGTCATTACCCCTCATGTGATAGCCACTATGCAAACTTACAGAATCATAGATTAACTTACTTGATTTTTTAATTTATATAAATGCAATCTTATACTTTTTGCATTTGGTTTCTTTCAGTTGACATTTTATTCATGAGATCCATTCATACTGTTGCGTAAAATACTTGCAGGTTTCTTTTACTGTTGTTATATAGTATTCTACTCTGTGAGTAAATTATTTATTTACCCTCCCAAAGGTTGACATACTACACCCAAATTTGCCCTACCCCCTATTTCGGTACAGCCTGCAAATGAAGTTGATTTATACATTTTTAAAATTATTATTTATTTATTTTTGGCTGTGCTGGGTCGTCATTGCTGTGCAAGTGGAGGCTACCCACTAGTTGCAGTGTTCAGGCTTCTCATTGCATTTGCTTCTCTTACTGCTGAACACAGAATCTAGGATGTGTGGGCTTCAGCAATTGGAGCAAGGCCTCCAGAGTTGTGGTCACTGGCCTGTAAAGCCCAGTCTCAATTGTTGTGGCACACCAGCTTAGTTGCGCTATGGCATGTGGAATCCTTCTGGCCCAGGGATCGAACCCATGTCTTCTGTATTGGCAGGCAGATTCTTTACCACTGAGCAACCATGGAAACCCTGCTTTATACATTTTTGAACACTTTAAAAAATAAGAAGAATAATATTCCCTGGCACATGAAAATTATATAAAATTTATGTTCATAAATAACATTTTACAGGAATACACACATTTATTCTTTTTTGCCTTATCTGTGGCTGCTTTCACATTATGATGACATTTAACCAGTTTCAGCAGAGACTGGTGCAGCCCTCTGTTGCTTTGCACTGCTGCTGGTGCACCTCAAAGAGAAGTGATGTGATTATAAGTTGATTTTGCTTCTTGGCCTAAAGATTCTAAATATTTACTAACTTTACTGAAAATTTTTGCTGAATGCTGTACTATACTCTTGGTGGCCATTTGAGTCGAGTACTACTATGAATAGTTCTGCTTTGAACATTCTGATTCATGTTCTTAATGAACACAAGTAAGCATTTATTTGGGGTACATACCTAGGAGTGGAATTGCTGAGTACTGGGCTATATTCAGCTTAGTAGGTATTGCCACAGTTTTGTATTAATTTTATACTATAACCAGCAGTATATGAGAATTCCATTTGCTCCATATTCTTACCCAAAATTGGTATTTTCTATTTCATTTAACCATCTGATGAATGGGTAGTGAGTGGTAACATGAGGATGGCTTGGAAATGATAATTACAGCAACATTTATTTTAAGGCTATGACAAATGCTATGCTAATAATTTCATCTATATTATCACATTATGGACAAGTCCACTTTACTGATTTGGGAATAGCATTCAGCAAAGCTAACAAAGTTGACACAGATATTAGGTAGCAGTACCAACAATCAAACTCAGATCCAACTGACTTCATAGTTTATATCCCTTCTACTGCACAAAGTCATATCTCTGCATGACAATTTAGTAACTCTCACACTCTTGGAGAATATCAGCAATAGGAGTGTGTTTAACTAGCATTCAAACACTTGTTAGGAAAAGAGATGAAGTGGAGCTATAAAAAATAGGTACAGAAAAAGTATCAGCAAATACACCCTATTTCTGCTGCCACCTGTACAGTGGTTAACGGTGCGCTTTCTGCCTTCCTCCAGCCCTGTGGCTGCTTATGTTTATTACACATTCAGACAGTTGAGCCCATGCTGGAAAAGGATAACAGATTTGTATTTTCAAGATCATCTCCAGATGCTGGCCAGAAGTACCTCTGGATTCATGAAATATTTGTCTTTAGTATTTCTTGAAGATGGATGATTGGAAGGAAAAAAAAGAGTTCTAGGAACACTGTAGTATAAATCACAGGGAATTCCTTTCTTTGGCAATCTGGAATGCATTTCTATATTTCTTTTAGAAGAATAATGTGTGTATTAATAACTTGGTTGGAATGGGGTCTCGGCCAAGATGAGACGATCACGGAAATCATTATTGATGGTTTCTTGTAGCCAAACAACCTGTTCCTCCAAACCTGGAGTTTGTCATCTGTAGGTGAAGGACTGCTGAAAGGCCACATCTGAGTCACTTGCATGAATCTCTTCCTTTCTATCCCAACTGCCATTCCTCTACCCAGGTTTTTGCTGTTTGTTTTTTTCTTTTTAGTCTCAAATACAAAACATTAATCAATATTAATAACTTTTTCTCCTGCTTCAGGACAAAAAAAGCATTCAAACTGACAATAGAGTTGTACTGCTAATTTTATTATGCCACTGACTTGATCAAATGCTTCTGGGACTCATTATTGCCTATAACAGTACTCTCCAGTTTTTTTTTATTCATACATAATCGACTCTCTGCTCTTTTTTGATTCTGCACTACTACACATGAAAATTTCATTTATTTTTATTTATGAATATAGTTCTTCATTTATGGATGAGATGTTTATTTATAAGTTTATATATTTCATATGTAAACTTTGAATATATATATATGGGCTTCCCTTGTGGCTCAGCTGGTAAAGAATCCACCTGCAATGTGGGAGACATGTGTTCAATTCCTGGGTTGGGAAGATTCCCTGGAGAAGGGAAAGACTACAAGGCTACCCATTTCAGTATTCTGGCCTGGAGAATTCCATGGACTATATAGTCCATGGCGTCACAAAGAGTCAGTCATGACTGAGTTACTTTCACATATATATATATATTAAGGATGAGATAATATATACCAGGGGTTAGCAAAGATTTTATGAAAAGGGCCAGATGGTAAATATTTTAGGCTTTATAGGCTATAAAGTCTCTGCTGCAACTACTCAGCTTTGCCATGGTAGCACAAAAACAGCCATATGTAACAAACAACCCAATCAAGAGCAGATTGAACTGCCCAAAAATGAGCAGAACTAAATAGTCATTTCTCCAAACAAGATATACAGATGGCCAATAGTCACATGAAAAGATGCTCAACATCACTAATTACTAGAGAAATGAAAATCAAATCTACAGTGCAGCACCATCTCACACTGATCAGAATGGCCATCATTTGAAAGTCTGCAATAACAAATGCTGGAGAGGGTGTGGAGAAAAGGAAACCTTTCTACACAGTCGCTGGGAATGTAGGTTGGTACAACTACTATGGAAAACAATATGGAGGTTCTTTTAAAAGCTACAAATAGAGTTGGCATATGACCCAGCAATTTCACTCCTGGGCATATACCCAGACAAAACTATAATTCAAAAGGATACATGCACTGCTATGTTCATAGCATTGGTATTCCCAATAGTCAAGACACATAAACAACCTAAATGTCTATCAACTGATGAATGAATAAAGAAGATGTGGTACATATGCACAATGGAATACTACTCAATCATAAAAAGAATGAAATACTTCCATTTGGTGCAACATGGATGGAACTAGAGATTATCATACTAAATGAAGTAAGTCAGAAAAAGACAAATACCATATGATATCACTTATAATATATGTAAAATCTAAAATACAGAATGAATAAACTTATCTATGAAGCAAAAACAGATTCACAGATATAGCGAACAGACTGTAGTTGCTAATGGGTAGATGGGGTGAAGGAGGGATGGATAGGGAGTTTGGGGTTAGTAAGTAAAAACTATTATATATAGGGTGGATAGCAACAAGGTTTTACTACACAGCAAAAGGAACAATATTCAACATCCTGTGATAAACCATAATGGGAAAGAGTATATATGTATAATTGAATCACATTGCTGTATAGCAGCAATTAACATAACACGGTAAATCAACTACGCAAAAACAGCCACATGTAAACAAATGGGTTTGGCTGTGTTTTAATAAAACTTTATTTACAAAACCATGCAGCAGGCCAGATTTAACCTGAGGCCCATCGTTTGCAGATGCCTCATATACATACACCTTTGCTTACTTCAGATGTGGCCAAGGTAAAACTGGATCCAAGAACTCAAAACACCTCTGACTTTCTTCTATCCCTTCTATGCATCGATTTTATTCTCCCTAGAACTGCAGTGTTCTTTTCTGCAGGCTACTACTAATAATAACACTATGGTAAGCTCTAGCCAGCATCATGGCCTGAATCCAACATGTTACAGTCTAGGCACTCACACTGACAGTCTTAGACATCTCACTTGGTTCCAGGAGGAAATCCCCAGAAGAAACTCACTGGCCTAACTTTGTGTGCCCCTCCTACTTCAGTAGCACTTTATTCCATGGCAACTTCTATCACAAACACTCAAATGGAGAGAAAAGGAAAAGTTCCCCCAAAAGGCATGAGAGGCAAACAGCCTTCTCAGGTATCTTCTACCAAAAAGAGAAGCACAAAGAAAGAAGGGAATGATTATCACAATGGTCAGAAAATAGAACAGCTCTCATTATAAAAAGAATGAGAGAGAAACTATCACACAATACTAAGCATTTATTGTACACGTACTGTAGGTAGCTTTTTACGGCAGTGGTTTTCAAACCTCCTTTAGTACCTTGGTCAGAATGAATGAGTTATGTTATGCTATGATAACAAACAACTATAAAATTTCAATGACTTAAGAAAACAAAGATTAATTTCTTTCTCACACTCCATGTCTATCATGAATTGGCCAAAAGTTCTGCTCCACCTTGTTTATCAGGGATAGAGGTATGCTGAACATCCCTCAACTTTCTCCCACCACAGGGAGAAAGGGAAGTGGTGAATCGTGCAATGGCCTTTAAAGGTTTCTTCCTGGAAGTGACATACATAGCACGCACTCACATTGTTTGCTCAAGCAGTTAATTTCAAAGCGCGGTTAAGCTTGTGCTTGGATTTTATTGTTGGTACCAATTACATGCTGCCCTCCTATAAGAGGATTATATATACCCACTCATTTTCATCCTACTGTGGGACAAGTATATTTCCCCACTTTACTGATATCAGGCTTGGCCAATTAAATAGAAGCAGAAGTGATAGGGGTCACATCTGAGCAGAAAATTTAGAGCCTTATAATTTTCTTATTGCTGTTGATTTTCCTTTGTCACAAGAATGTTATATCTTAAATAAAAGCTTTTTCTGTAGCCTGAGTTCTAGAATGAGGAAGATCTATGGAGTGGAGTCATGTTCTACTATAGTAAACATGTAACATATATGAGAAATAAACTTTTGTTGTGAACCACAGACAGCTTGGAGACATTTGCTATGGCAGCATAAGCTAGAAAAAGATGACTAACAGAGAAGACTGGAAATAATTGAGACATTACCCTAATGACTCACAAGGCCAGCCCTTCTACTGAAAAAATGTTTACTCTCTTTTGTGCAAATATTACACATGTACCCCTCTTCATGGAGTCACCCCAAAAGTCTCTCTAAGCACTGCAGCAATCACAAACTTCCCTACATCTGGATGTGTTAGTTTGCCAGGGCTACCATAGCATATAACAGAGACTGGGTGGTTTAAACAAAAGAAGTTTATTTTTGCATATTACTGAATGATAGAAGTTTGAGGTAAAGGTATTCGTAGCATTCGTTTCTTCCAAAACCTCTCTCTTAGATAGCTGTCTTCCCCCTGTGTCTTTGCAAGGTCTTCCCTTTGCCTGTGTCCTAATCTTGTTACAAGGACACAAGTCATACAGAATTAGAGCTTGCCTATATGGTCTCATTTTACCTTAAATACTTTTCTTAAAGCCTATTTTCAAATACAGTCACGTCCTAAGTTACTGGGGTTAGGATTTTAATATATGAATTTTAAAAGGACACAGTTCAGCCCATAATGCTGTGTGATCTGCAGCAATCTCTTCATCAGAGCACTATGAAAAATAGTCTCTTTATTAGGTCCAGATGTGGCTTCTCTTGATCCAGAGACCTCTGTACTAAAAAGACAAATTATCTGTTCTCCACACACCCGATATATAACAGCATGGAAAAACCACAATAAATAATCCCATTTAAAAAGGGAAAATATAGGAAACACACAGCACACACTGTTTCATAGTAGGGCAGAAGTCTTGAAGGTCCCTACTTAGGTGTGGAGATTGGGACTAAATCGTGCCCTGAGTCCATACTCACAAAGGTGAGTGGACTTTTTCCCCATTGTGCTTGGCTCTGATGTCTGGTTATTGTTCCTTTTCCATTATTCTTTTGATTACATCGGAAGTAACTACTGGGCAATATGTTCTGAGGTTGGGGAGGCTAAGCTGTTTTATCGGTCCACTGTCTTCCAATAGAATTTAGTGGTCTTGGAGATTATTTTAAAACATGAACAGTCAGAATCACTTTTCATATTCTTGTTGCTCCTTTTGCATTTAAAGATTTTGTTTTGCTTTTGTTTTGGCAGTACAACTATCCCAAAAGTTGTGGTAATCTCCTGTTACCTTGATGGCAATCAGTATTATGTGCAAACAATCCACAGGCATCACGCTTTTGGAAAATTCATTTTTCATGCAAGAAGGATATGAATTTTATGGGTCAGTGACAGGATTGTTACAAGATGAATTATGCCCCCACCCACCCAAATTCATATAATGAAGTCCCAAACTTCTTATAAAAACAAGAGATTAAAAAATGGCCAAAGGATCTAAAAGACATTTTTTTCTAAAGAAGACATACAGATGGTGAAAATTCCCATGAAAAGATGCTCAATATCACTATTTATCAAGGAAAAGTACTTCAAAACAATTGAGGTAAATCTATCAGAATGGCTATTATCAAAAAGACCACAAATAACAAGTGTTGGTAAGTAGAGAAAAGGGAACCCTCATGCACTGTTGGTGAGAATGTAAATTGTGTAGCCACTCTAGAAAACAGTATGGAGATTCCTCAAAAATTAAAAATAGGACTATCATCAGATCAGTTCAGTCACTCAGTCGTGTCTGACTCTTTGCGACCCCATGAATTGCAGCACTCCAGGCCTCCCTGTCCCTCACCAACTCCCAGAGTTCACTCAGACTCACGTCCATCGAGTCAGTGATGCCATCCAGCCATCTCATCCTCTGTCGTCCCCTTCTCCTCCTGCCCCCAACCCCTCCCAGCCTCAGAGTCTTTTCCAATGAGTCAACTCTTCGCATGAGGTGGCCAAAGCACTGGAGTTTCAGCTTTAGCATCATTCCTTCCAAAGAAATCCCAGGGCTGATCTCCTTCAGAATCGACTGGTTGGATCTCCTTACAGTCCAAGGGACTCTCATGAGTCTTCTCCAACACCACAGTTCAAAAGCATCAATTCTTCAGTGCTCAGCCTTCTTCACAGTCCAACTCTCACATCCATACATGACCACAGGAAAAACCATAGCCTTGACTAGACGAACCTTTGTTGGCAAAGTAATGTCTCTGCTTTTGAATATGCTATCTAGGACTATCATAACATCCAGCAATTCCACTCCTGGGTATTTATCTGAAGAAAGCAAAAACACTAACTAGAAAAGATATTGTACCCCTATATTCATTTTAGTACTAATATTATTTACAATAGCCAAGATATGAAAGCAACCTAAGCACCTATCAACATATAATGGGTAAAGAAGATGTGATACATATACCATGAAATATTCAGTTCAGTTCAGTTCAGTCACTCAGTCGTTTCCGACTCTGCAATCCCATGAACCACAGCACGCCAGGCCTCCCTGTCCATCACCAATTCCCAGAGTCCACCCAAACCCATGTCCATTGAGTCGGTGATGCCATCCAACCATCTCATCCTCTGTCATCCCCTTCTCCTCCTACCCTCAATCTTTCCCAGCATCAGGGTCTTTTCAAATGAGTCGTGAAATATTACTCAGTCATAAAAAACAAGATCTTGCTATTTGTGTCAACCAACATAGATGGACATAGAGGGTATTATGCTAAGTGAAATAACTCAGACATAGAAAGACAAATACTGTGTGATTTCATTTATATGTGGAATCTACAAAACAAGTGAATAAACATAACAAAACCAAAATATAGATCCATAAGATTTGCCTAACTCAAGGTCATGAAGATATATTCCTATATTTTTGTCTAAGAATTTTACAGTTTTTAGCTTTTGCATTTATATCTGTGACCCATTTTGAATTAATTTTTGTGTATATTGTGAAGAAAGTGTTCAACTTCATTCTTTTGCATATGGATGAAGAGACGCTTCATTCCCCATTGAATCTCCTTAAGGAAGAACATTTTTAACACTCTTGTTAAAAATCAGCTGATTAAGAATGCAAGAGTTTATTTATGCATTCTCAGTTCTAGTCCATTGATCTATATATCTATCCATATGCTAATACCACATTCTACATTTTCTTGCCTAATTGTCTTGACCAGACTACCAATACAACGTTAAGTAGGTGTAGGAAGAGGGAACATCCTTGTCTTGTTCTTGATTTTAGAGGCAAAGCATTCAATCTTTCATCATTAACTATGTTACATGTAGGTTTTTGTAGATGTCCTTTATGAAGTCAGATATTTCTTTCATTCCTATTTTTCCAAGAATTTTTATTATAAATGGGTGAAGAATTTTTAAAATGTACTTTTTGGCATTTATTAGAATTATCCTATTGAAAATCTTATATGGGATAGTATGGATCCCTTATAAGTATGGATTTGTATTCTTTTTAAATATTTTTAATATTTAAAATTCATAAAATATTCATAAAATATTTAATATTCATAAAAATATTAAAATTTGCATTTCTAAAATAAATCTCATTTGGTCAGGATGCATTGTCTTCTTTATTATCTTGCTGGATTTAATTCTGTAAAATGTTCTTAAGGAGATTTGCATCTATAATTATAAGAAATAATGTATTTTCCTTTCTTTTCAATGTCTTGCTGTAGTTTTGTCAGGGACACTGATGGACTAACACATGAGATAGGAAATGTTTCCTCTTCTACTTTGTGAAAGTATTTGTGTCAAATTGCTATTACTTTTTCCCACAAGTGTTTAGAAGGATTTACCAGTAATTCCATCTGAACTTGGCGCTCTATGCGAAGGTTTTTAACAAACAATTTAATGTTTCAAAAAACAAAAAATTTAACAAACTATTTAATGGGTATAGAGATATTGAAGTTATCTACTTTTTATAAGTGAGATTTGATATTTGGTGCACTTTAATAATGGAGAAGGCAATGGCACTCCACTCCAGTACTCTTCCCTGGAAAATCCCATGGACGGAGGAGCCTGATGGGCTGCAAGCCATGGTCCCATCACTTGATGGCAAATAGATGGAGAAACAGTAGAAACAGTGGCTGACTTTATTTTGGGGGGCTCCAAAATCACTGCAGATGGTGATTGCAGCCATGAAATTAAAAGACGCTTGCTCCTTGGAAGGAAAGTTATGACCAACCTAGACAGCATATTAAAAAGCAGAGACATTACTAGGTCCACAAAGGTCCATCTAGTCAAGGCTATGGTTTTTCCAGTAGTCATGTACGGATGTGGGAGTTGGACTATAAAGAAAGCTGAGCACCAAAGAATTGATGCATTTGAATTGTGGTGTTGGAGAAGACTCCGTTGGACTGCAAGGAGATCCAACCAGTCCACCCTAGAGGAGATCAGTCCTGAGTGTTTGTTGGAAGGACTGATGTTGAAGCTGAAACTCCAATACTTTGGCCACCTGATGTGAAAAGCTGACTCATTTGAAAAGACCCTGATGCTGGGAAAGATTGAGGGCAGGAGGAGAAGGAGACGACAGAGGATCAGATGGTTGGATGGCATCACTGACTCAATGGACATGAGTTTGGGTGAACTCCAGGAGTTGGTGATGGACAGGGTGGCCTGGCATGCTGCAGTTCATGGGGTTGCAAAGAGTCAGACACGACTGAGCTACTGAACTGAACTGAACTCATCTATAAGTTTATCGATTTTATCCAACTTTTCAAGGAACAAGTTTTTGGCTTAACATTGATTTTCTCCAGTGTTTGAACTTTTTCATACTTCACTTATTTCTCCTCTTTTGCTTTTTATTTTCTTCCTTCCACTTTGCATTTTTTTTTGTTTGCTTCTTGGGGTAAAATCTGACATTACTAAAGAAAGCTTTTCTTCTTCCCTAATATAAAAATTTAAAGCCAAGAGCTTTCCTCTAAGCACTGTTTTAACTGTATCTCATAGTTCAATACATTTTATTTTGGCTATTATTCAATTTAAAGTAATTTTTATTTTTCTTTGTGATTTTCTCCTTGCCCTATGGATTATTTGGAAGTCTTTTACTTAATTATAAATATATGGGCTTTTTTTCTCACAGATATTTTACTTAAAGTTACTGATTTCCAATTTAATTTTGTTAAATTCAAAGAATATATCATGTATTATTTCAATTTTTTTAAGTTATTGAGATTTACTTTATGACCCATCCTATAATCTGTCTTTTTTTAACATGCCATATACACTTAAGAAGAATGTGTATTCTACAGTTGTGGCATTTATATATACATAATACTCATGTATATATAAATTTAATGTAATTATACATACTTATAGAATTATATATACATTTATATATTACATTATATATATATATTAGATTAAGGTGTTGATCATGTTTTTAAGAACTTTATTGGTCTAGTCTTAGCCATTGCTGAACAAAGTGTGTTAAAATTACCTAGTGTTATTTTGAATCTATTTTTCTTTAATTCTACTATTGTTTCATGTATTTTAAAGGTCTACTATTCAGTACATAAGGACTTCCCTGAGAGCTCAGTTGGTAAAGAATCTGCCTACGTTGCAGGAGACCCTGGTTCAATTCCTGGGTCAGGAAGATCTACTGGCCAACGGATAGGTTACCCACACCAGTATTCTTGGTCTTCCCTTGTGCCTCAGCTGGTAAAGAATCCATCTGCAATGCGGGAGACCTGGGTTTGATCCCTGGGTGGGGAAGATCCTCTGGAGAAGGCAAAGTCTACCCACTCCAGTATTCTGGCCTGGAAAATTCCATGGACTGTACACCATGTGGTTGCTTGCAAAGAGTTGGACACAACTGAGCAACTTAATTTCACTTCTCTTTTTCATTCAGTATATACATATTTATGATTATTATGTGTTCCTGATGAACTGATACTTTTTTCATTCCAAAATTATTTATCTTTGGTAATACTCCTCATTTTGATGTATACTTTATCAAATAATAATGAGTACTAAGTCACTTCAGTCATGTCTGACTCTATGCAACCCTACAGACTATATAGCCCTCCAGGCACCTCTGTCCATGGGATTCTCCAGGCAAGGATACTGGAGTGAGTTGCCATGCCCTCCTTCAGGGCATCTTCCCATCTGGCACCCCACTCCAGTACTCTTGCCTGGACAATCCCATGGATGGAGGAGCCTGATGGGCTGCAGTCCATAGGGTCACTAAGAGTCAGACACGACTGAGCGACTTCACTTTCACTTTTCACTTTCATGCATTGGAGAAGGAAATGGCAACCCGCTCCAGTGTTCTTGCCTGGAGAATCCCAGGGACAGGGGAGCCTGGTGGGCTGCCGTCTATGGGGTCACACAGAGTCGGACACGACTGAAGCGACTTAGCAGCAGCAGCAGCAGTCTAATCTTATAGTTACTGTTTGCAGGGCATATCATTTTCAACAATTACAAGAAAACTGAACTTTTAAAATATAAAGTCTTTCTAAGCAGCTTGTAATTGTGTCTTGCTTTTTTATCTATTCTTAAAAACCCTATCTTTCAATTGGAGTATTTAATTTACTAACATTTAGCATAATTGTTAATATATATGAACTTATTCTGTTTGTCTCCTGTGTTTTGTTCCTCTATATCCCCCTTTCTTGCCTTCCTTTAAATTATTTACATATTTTAAATTTCAGTTTTAATTGACTTACTGAATGAAGCACAAGCTGGAATCAAGATTTCCAAGAGAAATATCAATAATGTCAGATATGCAGATGACACCACCCTTATGGCAGAAAGTGAAGAGGAACTAAAGAGTGTCTTGATGAAAGTGAAAGAGGAGAGTGAAGAAGCTGGCTTAAAACTCAACATTCAAAAAACTAAGGTCATGGCACCCAGTCCCACCTCTTCATGACAAATAGATGGGGAAATAATGGAAATAGTGACAGACTTTATTTACTTGGATTCCAAAATCATTTCAGATAGTGACTGCAGCCATGAAATTAAAAGATCCTTGCTCTTTGGAAGAAAAACTATGACAAAACTAGACAACATATTGAAAAGCAGAGACATTACTTTGCCAGCAAAGGTCCATCTAATCAAAGCTATGGTTTTTCCAGTAGTCATGTATGGATGTGAGTTGGACCATAAAGAAAGCTGAGCACTGAAGAATTGATGCTTTTGAACTGTGGTGTTGGAGAAGACTTGAGAGTCCCATGGACAGCAAAGAGATCAAATCAGTCAATTCTAAAGGAAATCAACCCTGAATATTCATTGGAAGGACTGATGCTGAAGCTGAAGAAGCTCCAATACTTTGGCTGCCTAATGCAATGAATTAATATGATGAACTGACTCATTAGAAAAGACCCTGATGCTGGAAAAGATTGAAGGCAGGAGAAGGGGACAACAGAGGATGAGAAGGTTGGATGCCATCACTGTTTCAGTGGACATGAATTTGAGCAAGCTCAGGGAGTTGGTGATGGAGAGGGAAACCTGGCATGCCACAGTCTGTATGGCTATAGAGTTGGACATGACTGAGCAACTGAACTAAACTGATTGCCTATTTACTCACAGTTCTTTGCTTTATTTTTAAATGGGTTTTCTAAATATTACACTGCATATCAACTTTTTACTCTACCTAGACTTGAAACTGTACTGCTTCATATATAATATAAAAAACTTGCAACCATTTAAGTCCACTTAACTCCTCACCATCCTTTATGTTGTAGTTGTCACATGTATCTTCATATATTATAAACCCCTCAAGAAAATATTAAAAATTTTTCTTTATATGTTAACATGTATTTTAAGAATTTAAGGGAAAAAGTAGACTTTTATATCCATCTATATATTTACCAATGGTACTCATTCCTTCTTAAGGATCTGAGTTCCATCTGGTTCCATTCCCTTCACGCTGAATAATTTTCATTATCATGTCTGGCAGCACAGTTCAAACAGCGACACATTCACTTGGTTTTTCTTCAGCTGAAAGATTTATTTTGCCTTCAGGCTTGAAAAACATTTTCATTGGCTATAGAATTCCTACTTGAATTTTGGTTGGTCTTTTCTCCCATGATTTTAAGATATTTTTTTCATGGTCTTCATGAAAGTCTTCCTTTAATTGTCATGGAAAGTCCACAGTTATTCAATCCTTTGTCCCCCTTTCTGTAGTGTGTTCATTTTTCTCTGGCTATTTCAAAATTTTCTCTTCATCTTTGGTTTTCAGATATTTGACTATACTGAACCCAAGTATCATTATCATCAAATTTATGCTATGAATATTTGGAATTCACTGAGTTTCTTGAATCATTTTATTTTCTTCACACCATTATTTCTCTCTTCTTCAAATTGGATCATTTCTAGTGATCTAATTTCAAATCACTCTTTCCTCTATTATCTCCATTCTACTAGTAAATTAATCCAGTAAATATTTAATTTCAGATATTGTATTTTTTCACTTCAAAAATTTTTACTTATTTTTATATTCTGTATTTCTCAGCTGAGAATTTCTCTTTGTATTCATTAAAGCACATTTAATTTTATCTCACTCAGCTATTATACCTTCTTAAAAATCCATATCTTATAATTTGACTGTCTGGGATAGTTCAAAGTTTGGCATCTTGATTTTTTTTTTTTTTTTGCTCCATTCAAGATTGGTTTGTATTTTTCTGACTTAAATATTTTGAGTAATTTTGGACTGTATCCTGCGCATTGTAAATTTTTATATTTTGTGGATTCTAGATTTTTTTATGGTCCTCTAAAAGAGTTTGTTTTGTTTCATTCTGTTTTGTTTCAGTGGGTGTTTAACTTAGTTATCCTAAAGTCACATACTGTCATACCTGTCATGGGCAGAGGCTCATATCTCAGTTCAGGTATTTAAGACTTTGTTGGAAGCTGCTTTCAATTGCCCCACACATACATGGTTCAGGAGTCATCAAAAAACTTGAGGCTGAGTTAGGGGTTCATTATGCTGTGACTTTCTCCTTTTCAGGGTTTTCCCCTAACTCTCACATGGTTCTGGTTGCCTCAGGGCTTATTCACCCAGTTCATGTGGCCAAAACCATGGCAGGGATTTCTATCAAAATTTTAGTCATGTGGCACCACCTCCACCATGATCGTGGGTGCCTTCAAAGTAAAGCCACAGAAAACAAAGACCCCATTCCATTTAGTTTCCTCATCTCCAGTTTTAATTCCTTCTAAACTCTGCTGCTTTTGTTTAGTCACCAAAACCTTTGGTTCATGTTGCATGTATTTTTTAGAGTTCTATTATTTGCAGCACTTTAGTACTTCATACTGAAAGTGATACTTTAATTCTGTTTATTAATTTAAAAATTTTCATATATTCTATGTTCAACTTTATAACTTTAAACTTTTATAAAGTCATTAACTGAAACAATAGGGATCTCTTCATAAACATATCAAGTCTAAAATTACATTTTATGATCCCCATGTTGCCATCTACTACATCCTCAGCATCCAACTTAATTTCCTATTTTGTTTGGTTGTACAGTATTGACAAACTTTGATTTATATGGTATATAGTTGCAAAACATAGAGTCTTTTTAAAAAATAATTTATCTTAGGATATCAATCATTAAAACAGAAACATTATTTGAGGTCTGCATAAAGAGGAATTAAATTGGCAATATGATCCTCTAATCCAAGTTTTTATAAACATTCCATGAAAACTAGACATCGTCTGTCAAATGTATTTGAGGAAATTTGGCTCGTGTATTTTACTAGACTAGCATTACATATTGACGACTCTGAGGAGAAATTATTCAAATTTAACTTAATTCCAGTGTTTCCCAAAACTGTTAACCACTGAATCCTTACTTCAAACATACCCACTAACAAACTGTAAAATCTGTATTCCAAATTTTGGAAAATAGAACTATATGTAATACCAAAGAAAGAAAAAAAAACTAGCTTCTACAAGCACCTACTATATAGTAGCATTGAATCGGATACACATAATTTTTTTTAATTTTATGACTCCTAAATATATAGTGTTTTATTTTCATATATGTATGAGAAATCTGAGGCACAATAATGCTTTGTTTTATTTTTTTTTCCAATTTTATTGAAATATAATTGATATACAACATTGTATTAGTTTAAGGTGTACCTAATTATTTGATAAATGTATATATTGTGAAATAATTACTACAAACAGTTTAGTTAACATCCATCACCTCATATAGTTGCAACTTTTTTCTTATGATGAGAACTTTTAAGATCAACTCTTTAAAGCGACTTACAAATATACAATATAGCATTGTGGACTACAGTCATAATACTGTACATTATTACATCCCCAGGGCTTTTTTACTTTATACTTGGAAGTTTTCACCTTTTGACCACCTTCACCCATATCCTCAATCCCTTGCCTCTGACAACCACCAATCCATTCTCCGTTTCGATGAATTCAGTTGTTTAGATTCTACATATATTATAAGTGAGGTCATACAGTATTTTTCTGACCTTTTTCCACTTAACATAATGCCCTCAGGGTCCAACCATGCCATTACAAATGGCAGGGTTTGCTTTTTTTATGGCTGAATGAAATTCCATTGTATATATTTACCATATCTTCTTTATCCACCACCCACTGACGGACACTCAGGTTGTCTTTATGTCTTGGCTATTGTAAAGAATGCTGCAATAAGCATGGGAATGCAGATATCTTTTCAATATTCTGTGTGGCTTTTTAACTATAAAAAATAGTATTGTATCCCATGGGGCTTGCAGTATCCTTTCTTAGCCAAGTTGTGTAGCTTCAGTCCCACCCCAGTGCCAAAGCGGATGTAGTGGGAATGGAGTGAAGAAGGGGCCAGGATCCAAGAATTATTAGACTACTAGCCAGGGCAGTGAACCAGTGTTAATATTCAGAACAGCCAAGGTAATGACCAGTGGTGCTGATCAACAGAAATAAAAGAGTTGGGCAAATAAAGAAGGACATTCAGCTGCAATATGAATACTTATGGAGGTCAGAAATAAGATAGACTTAGGAAGGATGAAAGTGAGAGGGAAAGCAGTTCAAAACTAAGGCCATTATACAAAGGGATTAGAATCTTGTATAGCAGTGAGTGTAACTATTTTAAAGAAATGTTTAAGAAAATATGTAGCTTAATAAAAGAGATAATGAGTTTTGAATGATAATGAGTTTTGAAAGAGATAATGAGCTAAAGAATGTCATAGAGGGAATGACAGTTGAAGGTTAGAGCAGTTATGGATGCAAGATATGAATAAATCTTGAAGTCAAGAGAGGGTTCAAATGGCCAAAGAAAGAAGGAAAAAGTATTTATATAGTACTAGTTATATAACCATCAAGAATTTTACCCTTACCTTTCAGATGGCACATTTGTATCCTTCCCAGTATAAAAATTCCAGGAAATAATTTATAAATTTCAAACTTTATTGAAGACCTACTATGTGAAAAGTCTCAAAAATGTCATTGATATTTCTGTATTTTAAAGCATAATACTTAACTTTACTTTCAGAATAGCAAACTTCTTTTCATTATTCAATTCCCAAGATTGGTACTTATAAAGTAGACTTTACAGAGTGGAGAAGAAATTGACAATTGATATAACCCAGTGCCCAAGTTCATGGCTTCAGAGTCACTCCCCACTATAAAATTATCTTTGCAAGACAAGTGAAAATTTATCTCACTATAATTTTTTAAAGAGGAAACTTTATTTTTTTAAGCATTTCAACTTTTACTGAAATGTTTGCCTAGCCTGTGCTTCTACAAGACTGCAATCTATTCTCAATCATCAACTTTGTGCTAGCAATTTTTGTAAGCTCCTGAGGTATACATATGGTCCTATATATGTTTATTTCCCTGTAAAGATCATTTTCATTATGAAGGTGATTAAATTCAGTAAAAAAAAAAAGAGAAAATGTCTTAGGATGCAGGGATAACCTCTGTTAAGAGTTCATTGTACTGTCTTCCAGTGTGTTTCTAATTTAAATAATTGTGATCAAACAGTACATATAAGACATGCAGATTTTAAAATATCTACATTTTCTGATTCTAATACTATTATAGACTAATTCTTACAGTTCTGAAGGCTGGTAAATCCAAGATCAAGGTGCTGGAAAATTCAGTTCCTGGTGAAAGCCCTCTTTCTGATTCCCAGATAGATGGTCATCACACATTGAAGGTAGGGGGGACTCTTGTATCTCATATGCTTTTTCTCAAAAGACACTAATCCCACCATAAGGGCCTCCATCCACATGACCTAATTACCTCCCAAAGGCCCCATCCCTCAAAAATATCACATTGAGGATTAAGGTTTCAACATATGAATTTTAGGGCAACACAAACATATAATCTATAGCACTCTGCAAAGAAAGGCCTGATGGAGATAATGTTCTTCCCTATCACCTAACTTACTACAGCAGCCTCAACTCCTCTGAGACAGATAAGAGAAAGGAGATGGAAGTGAGGGCAGGTAATCCAGGGTTAGAATTTGGAGCCAGTTCAGTTCAGTTGCTCAGTCGTGTCCACTCTTTGTGACCCCATGGAATGCAGCATGCCAGGCCTACCTGTCCATCACAAGCTCCCAGAGTTTACTCAAACTCATGTGCATTGATGATGCTATCAGTGATGCCATCCAACCATCTCGTCCTGTTGTCCCCTTCTCCCACCTTCAATCTTTCCCAGCATCAGGGACTTTTCAAATGAGTCAGCTCTTCACATCAGGTGGCCAAAGTATTGGAGTTTCAGCTTCAACATCAGTCCTTCCAATGAATATTCAAGACTGATTTAAGATTCACTGGTTGGATCTCCTTGTTGTCCAAGGAACTCTCAAGAGTCTTCTCCAACACCACAATTCAAAAGCATCAATTCCTCGGCACTCAGCTTTCTTTATAGTCTAACTCTCAGATCCATACATGACTACTGGAAAAACCATAGCTTTGACTAGACAGACTTTTGTTGGCAAAGTAACGTCTCTACTTTTTAATATTCCATCTAGGTTGGCCATAACTTTTCTTCCAAGGAATAAGCGTCTTTTAATTTCATGGCTGCAGTCACCATCTGCAGTGATTTTGGAGCCCCCAAAAATAGTCTGTCACTGTTTCCACTGTTTCCCCACCTATTTGTCATAACCTGATGGGACCAGATGCCATGATCTTAATTTTCTGAATGTTGAGTTTTAAGTTAACTTTTTCACTCTCTTCTTTCACTTTCATCAAGAGGCTCTTTAGTTCCTCTTCACTTACTGCCATAAGGGTGGTGTCATCTGTGTATTTGAGGTTATTGATATTTCTCCCCACAATCTTGATTCCAGGTTGTGCTTCATCTAGCCCAGCATTTCTCATGATGTACTCTGCATATAAGTTAAATAAGTAGGGTGACAATTCACAGCCTTGACATACTCCTTTCCTGATTTGGAACCAGTCTGTTGTTCCATGTCCCGTTCTAACTGTTGCTTCCTGACCTACATACAGATTTCTCAAGAGGTCTGGTATTCCCATCCCTAAGAATTTTCCATAGTTTGTGGTGATGCACATAGTCAAAGGCTTTGGCATAGTCAATAAGGCAGAAATAGATGTTTTCCTGGAACTCTCTTGCTTTTTTGATAATCCAACAGATGGTTCCTCTGCCTTTTCTAAAACCAGCTTGAACATCTGGAATTTCACAGCTCATGTACTGTTGAAGCCTGGCTTGGAAAATTTTAAGCATTACTTTACTAGCATGTGAGATGAATGCAATTATGCAGTACTTTGAGTATATTTGGCATTGCCTTTCTTTGCGATTGGAATGAAAACTGACCTTTTCCAGTCGTGTGGCCACTGCTGAGTTTTCCAAATTTGCTGGCATATTGAGTGCAGCACTTTCACAGCATCATCTTTCAGGATTTGAAATAGCTCAGCTGGAATTCCATCACCTCCACTAGCTTTGTTTGTAGTGATGCTTTCTAAGGCCCACTTGACTTCACATTCCAGGATGTCTGGCTCTAGGTGAGTGATCATACCATTGTGATTATCTGGGTTGTGAAGACCTTTTTTGTATATTTCTTCTGTGTATTCTTGCCACCTCTTCTTAATATCTTCTGCTTCTGTTAGAATTTGGCCAAATGGCTATTATACAAGAGACAGGATAAAGGAACTTAGAGTATCGGTGACAGAGTTATGGAGATGATGGACCACTCAGTCTAAACTTGAAAAGGAGAGAAGTTAAAAAAAAAAAAAAAAAAAGAGGGATGATGGATTGGGAGTAATGAGGAATCAATCAATTTACTGGAGAAGTCCCCAAAGGGGTCAAAGAATTATTGTACTAATAGTAATTTAACAAGCATACTGGAACAGTACAAGATTATAGAGAGAAAATAGAATGCTCAAACTAGCTATTTTAGAGTTGGAGATATTTTGAACAATAAGATACAGAATAGGACTGACAGAGTGGAGAGTTGAAATGGAGTAAGGAAGGAAATGGAGCAATTGAGACAACAGGGCACCTCTTCATCCTTCAGATGGTGAGATCTACGTGGATAAGGAAAGGGCTTGAAATGGGGAGGACTCTGATTCAGCCTGTGATGCTTAGTGAGGATGTGGGAAACACCAAGTAACAGGAGATGCTAGTGATGGGGGTGGGTGGAGATATGTAAGATGAGCACAGGCCGCATGGGCACTGGGTTCTTATAGGATGCTGAAAGAGACAGAAATCTGGGAGCAGAAATAGGGCACAAACAACTAAACCAACCCACTCCAATACCAAGGTTCATATGAGAAAATAAGGAGCCCTTGCTCAAGGAATCTACTTGGGAGGACGGTCTGAGAAGGGAAAGTCCAACAATAGAAAATCAAGTTTCAGTTCAGCAAACAGTCTGGGAAGAAGACTCGGTGGATTCTGGGGTGGTGATCCCATAGACAGAAAGGAAAGGCTTAGAAGTTTTCAGAGAATTAGAGAGCTAGGTCAGGGATGAGGGCTTTACCTAAACCTGTGGTGATACTGGTAAAACTGAAGACCATAGGGCTTATACTTTTGATGGTGTTTAAAAGAGAAATGAAAGCCTTAGTGGAAAGATGTGCTTGGCTGAGTGGACACTGGCCCTTACAGAGGGCATGACCCACTTGTGTCAAGTTCCTGGGAACACCAGCAGCTTGAGTCTGAACTCCCTGCCCTGCTTAGCTGCTGTGTGGAAGGAAAAAACTGTTCCCACAGGAGGCCTTGGACTGGACTGGGAAGTACCCTGTCCCTGGGGCTGGAGATCAGAGATCAGGACCCACACGCACAGTGGAGCTGCTGTGGTCACATTAGGCACCAGTAGCAGTGCAGAAGGCATATTTGGGACATGCCTGGTCTTTGATGTTGTTATCTTTGATCCATAATCCCTCATCTGCAATTGTGAAACTCAAAAAGCTTTGAAAAACTGGAGGGATTGTTTTGTTTGCAAGTCTGTGGCAAACTCATTCGGCAGCCACCCCCACCCCCCACCCCTAAATTTATGTGAGGCAATTTGTTATATTTATATATCCCACTTAAAACACAATTCAAACATTATGTTTCAGGAAAAAACAATACACTATTTGCCTCATCATGGCCAAAAGTTAACTGTCAATCTGATGCTTCAGTATTGTGAGTTTTTGCCTTTTTCTGTTTTCAGAGAAGGCAATGGCACCCCACTCCAGTACTCTTGCCTGGAAAATCCCGTGGATGGAGGAGCCTGGTAGGCTGCAGTCCATGGGGTTGCTAAGAGTCAGACACGACTGAGCGACTTCACTTTCACCTTTCACTTTCATGCATTGGAGAAGGAAATGGCAACCCACTCCAGTGTTCTCGCCTGGAGAATCCCAGGAACGGGGGAGCCTGGTGGGTTGCCGTCTATGGGGTCGCACAGAGTCGGACATGACTGAAGGGACTTAGCAGCAGCAGTGTCTCATTTTACAGTAAAATATTAAGGGAAGTTCTGTGGATATCTAACCAGATGGTGTTTTAAAATGGCAATCTTGTCCTATAACTTTTAATATTTATTTATTATTTTAATTGGAGGATAATTAATTACAATATTGTGATGGCTTCTGCCATACATCAACTGAAACATGTACATTGCCATATATAAAATAAATAGCCAGAGGGAGTTTGATGTATGGAGCAGGGAACCCAAAGCCAATGCTCTGCGACAACCTGGAGGGGTGGAGTAGGGAGGGAGGGGTAACATGTATGCCTATGGCTGATTCATGTCATATAATTTTTGATACCCTCCTTCTCCCAAGGGTTTTAGTACCATTCCTGGGATAGTGTACCTTGAATTAGTGCTACTTAATTACTTTATTAATTAAGGAGCAGACTCCTCTGAAAGGGAAATTTTGCATCTACCCTAATCCCTGTTTTTGCTACCTTTCCTATCCTTCATATTTTTGGGTTCTAAGTAAAAGCAAAACAAGAAAGCAAACAAAACAAAAAGCAAACCAGAAAGCTTACCTAGAGTGCTTTCCTCACTGAAACAAAGCAACTACTCCATGGCTTCAGTAAGAGGTAATAGGTGAAGCACAGTGTGTGTTCACAGATACAAATTGAAATTGAAGGGCTAAAGCAGAAGGACTGAGAGGGTTGACTGAGAACCCACCCCAACAGTTTAATCCCTTCTAATCATAGTCTCATGACCTTGGTCAGATCATTTAAACTCTACCTCATTTAAATTCTGGCATCCTCATCAGTAATATGGGAGCAATAATAATGCACCTATTTCATTAAATATAGGATTAAATTGGGGTCACATGCATAAAGTGGTTGGCTCACAGTACACCTGAACTCAAGTGTAATTTTCTAATGGTATCATGCAGTCTCACCTAGGGTGCCATTCCATGTCTCCAATCCATGCATTTAAACTCTAGTTTAAAAATAAGCAATGACAGCACAATAATTGTAAAGACAAAGGCACAAAATTCAAGTTAAGATAATTTCATCATGTGACCCAATTCTATCATGTGCTTCCATCTGTGTGATCACCTGGAGTTTATATTTGCATTTAAAATTTAAAATAGTAGAACAGAGAGGTGTAATATTTTTGTTTATGCTATGATATTTATTTTTAGCTTTTACTAACAAGGTAGTGTATACCCAATTTAATTTTTTAAAGTGTTATGTCCTGCCTGTCATTTCCTATCATTATTTGTTTTGTTTCATATTTATCACTAAAAATAATTTTGACGTTTTGTGGTAAAGGGGGTACTAAGTGGTTTGTCTCAAGTGTCAGATATGCTGGGTTCACCACTTTTAGTAATTTCTAAAGTGCTTTTATAACATTGTTATCACTCACCAAACCCATAGTAGTTCTGGTTCCCTTTGAATCTTGACTCTACCAAGTCAAGAGTGTCTCTAAGTAAGTGGTTTTCTCCTTCCAGTCATGGTTTCTCACTTGGAAAATAGGGGTAGGAACAGCCGTGTCACAAAATTGCCTTCAGGATTGAGTGGAATAACACAGCATAGTGACTGCCCAAAGTAGGTGCCACTTCCAAGTATGTGTCTTGTCCTTTCCATCTGTATGAGAATAGAGGTGCAGACGTACAGAACAGACTTTGAAGGCAGTAGGGGAAGGTGGGGGGCAATGAGAGTGTAGCTCTGAAGTCTATACCTACCACATGAAAAATAGCTAGCTAATGGGAAGATGCTGCATAGCACAGTGAGCTCAACCTGGTACTCTGTGACAACCTAGAGGGGTGGGATGGGGTGCGGGATTGGGGAGAGGTTCAGTAGGGAGGGGACATATGTGTCCTTATGGCTGGTTCACATTGTATGGCAGAAGCCAACACAATATTTTAAAGCAATCATCCTCCAATTAAAAATAAATTTATAAAAAGAATAGATTACACTGATTGATCTCTAAAACCCCTCCTAGCTAGGACTGCCTATGATCCCATGATCCTAATATGCATATATTCAGGTCCGCATATCATGTCCTAAGTAGCCACTTCCTCCACATGGGAAAATCCTCAATCCTGAAGGTTCAGATGTATTCAGCAGGCCCCTCATTCATGTTCCATTGCCACAGGAACAATATCCTATATATATCCAGGGTTAGAGACCATAACTGCTCAACTAAAGCTGCTGCTGGTATATATTAATCGCATGGCACACGTTTTCAAAGCATTGTCAGGAATATCGGGGCGGGGGGGGGAAGGTGTGTCGGGGAGGGAGCAGGTCTGCGTGAAACAAGGCATCTGTTACATTGTCAAGTTGTTGTTGGTGTTGTTCAATCGCTCGGTTGTGTCCAACTCTTGCAACCCCATGGACTGTAGCACACCAGGCTTCCCTGTCCTTTACTATCTCCCAGAGCTTGTTCAAACTCATGTCCATTGAGTCGGTGATGCCATCCAACCATCTCATCCTCTGTCATCCCCTTTTCCTCCTGCCTTCAGTCTTTCCCAGCATCAGGGTCTTTTCTATTGAGTCAGTTCTTCGCATCAGATGGCCAACATATTGGAGCTTCAGCTTCAGCATCACTCCTTCCAATGAAGATTCAGGACTAATTTCCTTTAGGATCGACTGGTTTGATCTCCTTGCTGTCCAAGGGACTCTCAAGAGTCTTCAACACCACAGTTCAAAAGCATCAATTCTTTGGTGCTTGGCCTTCTTTACAGCCCCACTCTCACATCCATACATGGCTACTGGAAAAAGCATTGCTTTGACTAGATGGACCTTTGTTGGCAAAGTAATGAGTCAAGCTGATAATTTTATATTCCCTACTTTTCATTTCAGGGTCTCTATTTTAGAAGCCACCAGGGCCCCCACACTATATCAGATCTTCCTTACTAGCCCTTAAATTTAGGGAGCTTTGTCTTTCACAATTAGAGCAAAAATAAAATCATTTAAATGTATTTGCCTTTTAAACCATGAGATTTCCATTTATTTCCTTTGAGTTTGTGATGAAAGATCATTGTTCTTTTTCCGAACTCTGAGATGACTGTGGTTCCATGAAAGGAAGGACAAATATATTTATTTTAATTAACATTTGAATTATAACTTCTGCACCATTACTTCCATATTAGTGATAAAATGCTGCTACTGACATTTCATTTACTCTTCATATACAATACATTGCTATTAAGATGCTGGTATTAGTCCCATTATATATGAGGCCCAGAGCCTCTGGGGCTGAAGCAATGGGACCACATAGCACAGGCTCTTGGGTCTGTGCTCAATTTCCAACAGTCCTTAGTGCTTCTCTCCAATGACTTAGTCTGTGGGTCAGGCACCCCCATGGGGCTGTCAACAAAGTGAGAATATTATCAGTATCCTCTTCTCCTTTATTTCTTCAGAGTTAGTACAGATAGAAACTTCTGAAAAATTATCAGCCAAAGAGTGGAAGAAAGGTCCACTTTTAACAAGAAATTTTACAAATCATATTTCTTTTGATCAGTACATCCACTCTTCCTTCAGTACTACTATGTAATCCCATTGGTAGGGATGAAGAAGTAGAAGTGAAGGGAGGTACAGAATTACTTCCAAATCCCACAGCTAGTAGGAGGAAAGGAAAGGACTTGAACACAGGTCTTCTGGAGCTCATTTCTGGGCTCTTTTCAATTCATATTGAGCTGTTGGAGCATAGTTTTACCTTTGAGATCATCAAGTAGCCCAGCTACACTGCAGGAGAAAGACCAGAAATTCCCCTTACTCAGGTGAGGAGACACAGGGGTCCTGAGAATGATGAGAGAGCTGCAGGGTCCCAGGAAAGGGACAAGGAGGCCTCAGAGAGCTTGGGCTTAGCAACCAGAGGTAAACAGTCAGGACAATGGACTCTACTGCAATGTTGAATCATATGCTTCAAAGAATAAGAGTAAACAATTTTCACCTTCATAACCATCATTCCAAAGGCAATGTCAGACCAACCACTAAACCACAGGGACTGGCGAGGGGTCCTCTCATGACCTTATGAAATCTCATAGCCACCTTTAACCCTGAGGAGGGCAGAGGGAATTCTGAAAGAGCTGAAACTGAGCTAACTTTCACCATTGAATTCCTCTTGTCCACTCCTCACTGCAAAGAAGAAGGATGAGGTTCATGAGCAAAATCAGAGTCACTGTAAGAAATAAAGAAGCTGGGTTTTATCACAGTTGAGTTTTGGTGCACAGTTAGCATGACATTTCCTAAAGCTTATTGAGAATTTATTTGTTAATCTCTACAAACAGAGAGGGCAAAAAGAGAGCATGTCTACAGAAGAAGTGCAGGTTTGTCTATGACAAATCATTGTGTTTTCATTCAAAGAATATTTTTAACTGCTTACTGTAAGTTAGGCCTTGGAAATAGTGAACAAAACAGAAAATGTAGTGAGCTCACTATACAAAGTGAGGAGTTTGGTAACTGGCCCAGGGTCAAATAATTAATAAACTAAACTGTAGAGCCAGTGTCTAAACTTAGGTATGTCTGATTCCAAAGCCCATCCTCTTTCTATTCATCCTACTAGTTGAGTACGAACTGGAAAAATACAGAACCTTATTCCCTGTAGCTCTTTTCTTATAAGTAAACAACAGAAATTTATATCCAAGAATCATGGTCCTGGCAGATTCATTGTCTAGTTCACATGTGGCCATCCTCTTATTGTGTCCTTACGTGGTAAAAGGGGCAAGGATCTCACCCAGAACCACCCAGAAAAGTGGTTTCTGGGATCTGTTTCTTCCCTTCTTATTCTTATTGAGGTACAGGTGATTTAAAACGTTCTGTTAGTAAAGCAGTGATTCAGCCATATATATACATATATGCTTTTTCAGATTCCTTTACATTACAGGTTATTATACCATATTCAGTATAGTTCCCTGTGCTATACCGTAGGTCTGTGTTGTTGATTTAATTTATATATATATATATATATATACACATATATATATATATATATATGTTAGTTGCAAACTTCTAATTTATCATTGCCCTCCCCCACCTCCTCCACTATCCTCTTTGGTAATCATAAATTTGTTTTCTATGTTTGTGAGTCTATACTGTTTTGTATTAATAAATAAGTTCATTTGTATTATATTTTTAGATTCCACAAATAAGTGATAACACATGATATTTGTCTTTGCCTAACTTGTTTCACTTAAAGTGATAATCTCTAGGTCCATAAAAAGAATGAAATAATGCTATTTGCAGCAATGTGGATGAACCTAAAGATTATCTTTTTTTTTTAAGCCCAGATGTATAACTTATACTACTTAATGAATCTCTAACTTCTCTCAACATTTCTTAAAGAAGCTGGAGCCCTAAGTCTGTGCATCTGTGTCACCTAACTAGTGATGACATTTGCACTGTTTCAAGAAAACTAAACTGAGTCATAGAAATTAAGTCCTACAATACTGTTTCTGAAGTGTGGTCCCTGGACCAACAGTGTCAGCTTCACCTGAGGATTTGCTGCAGAGGCAGCTTCTCAGGCCATACTTCAGACCCGCTGAATTGACAATTCTGGGTGTGGGACCCAGAACTTTGCATTTTAATGAGCTCTCCAGATAACTGAGATGCTCACTGTTGTTTGAGAACCACTATCTTAATGTTAGTTGCTCAATCATGTCCAACTCTTTTTGACTCCATAGACTATAGTCCACCAGTCTCCTTTGTCCATGGAATTGTCCAGGCAAGAATACTGCAGTGGGTAGCCATTCCCTTCTCCAAGGGATCTTCCTGACCCAGGGATGGAACCTGGGAATCCTGCATTTCAGGCAGATTCTTTATCATCTGAGCCACTAATAAAGGGGAAGTGCTAGTTACGATGAACATCAGCACATGTCAGAATCCCTCTTGACACAGAGATCCAAGAAGCTACTACCAGTGCTCCTGAGTTAGCACTTACAAGGAGATCTATTTGCCTTTATGGGTCATTCCACCAACTAATTCAACAGATGAGAAAAATGAGGTCCAAAGAAAGAAAGTGACATATGCAGGGTCAGAGAGCAAAATAGTGATACAAATAAAGTAGAATCCAGTTTGGTTCTCCCAAATACCACAGTGGCTTGGCTGAAGCAGTATTTTCTGATGAACAGAATGTGAAAAGGTAGGGTGGGGATTAAGGAGGAAGTTAATAATTTTTTAGGCCAAGATGTGGGATCTGGTAGAGGAAGCGGCACACAGCCGGGGTTGAGATGGAATCTGACACCCAATTTGGGACTGGACTAGGCCGGCATGAAGCACCGGAGGCAAAGGAGAAATCTGAGCTGGAGATGGAAGGGCATCTCTCTCTCCCCCATACCCTGTTTGGGCTGCTTCCAGCTCCCCTAGATTCCACCTCTGTTTTGCCATTTGGATGAATTACCTCGCTTGGCGTCTGTTTCCTGGACCCTCCTCCACACACCGCCACTGGATCTGATCTCTATCCATCTTCACCCAGCCTGAGAGCCCCAGAGAGCTCTGGAAAGGCTCCAGTCCACAGTAGAAATGAGAAGCACAACTTCGAGGGGCCCTGCTGTTGGTGAGTAGAGGCAGGGAACAGGATCACCTAATCCTTGAGAAATGACGAGGGGTGATCAAGCAGGTAAAGAATGGTTTGTTTAGAGGGGAAAAACAGAGGAACAAAAAAAATCACTCTACGACGTTGAGTCCATCAACTCTTCCAAAAAAGTTATTGTTGCATCGTTTTCATCAATTCTATCAAGAATATTCATTCAGTGTATACATAACACGAAAGTAGCTGAATTGGTGTAAATAACTGGATTTTTTTAGCTTTAATCCAGATGCTAGTGATTTCATCCCAGTTGGAATTTCCATCACTTAACTAGCCTGGTAAGATATTTAATATCTTCAGGCCTCGATTGTTTCATGTGTCAAATTAAAATAATAATTGAGATAATTCATGCTTTATCCATCTCATTGGATGAGGTCAAGTGAGATAATGGTTGTGAAAGTGCTTTGCAATCTGTAAAATATCACACAGATGTGAACTCTGTATTGTTATCATCACTTCAAATTTTCTCGGCCAACGTCTACAACCCTGATTGACTGATGTATTTTATGGCTACATACTAGAGCTTATCATTAGAAGGAAATGTTCCACCCCTGACACCTTAAACTCTAATATACAAATCTCTGCTTCTAATTTCCTATCAGTCCAGTTTTCCCTTCCTTACGCCTACCACACATATTTTGTGACCTCATCACAACCCTTTAGTTCTTTGACTTTTTTTCCCCACTATTAGCCTCCTCCCACCTTCATTTCCTTTCCTGTCCACTAGAACTACAGTGTCTATTACTGTAATCATTTTGCTACAAATGCACTCACCCTCCCAATCTCTTGCTCTTCCATCATGCAGTAAATTCCCTACATACAAATGAGGTCCATCTTGAGGGCATGTTCAGAAGTCTAATTTGCTCCTAAGTCCAACAAAATTAGCTCAGGTACCCAACTAACACAACCAGTTATACAGTACTGTACTATAATAGGTTTGTAATACTTTTCACACAAATAATACATTAAAAAGCAAACAAAAATGAAGAAAACATTTTCAATCTTACAGTACAGTACCATGAAAAGTACAGTAGTACAGTCTAACAGCCAGCATGCAGGAGCTAGTACTCAGTGAACAGGCAAGAAGAGTTACTGATGGGAGGAGGGGAGGGGATGTGGGAGATAGTAGACCTGAAGGTCATCAACAGTAGGACCTGGAGGGCAAGCTGCCATTTCACTCACACCTGATTTCAATGGTACAACTTCTGATTTCTTGTTGGATTCAATTCCATCTACCCTCTTAAAAAAATGACCCAGTGATGTCTGGGGAGTAGCTCTTTTTCTCTTGTCGGAGATGACATGATAGCGCTGGATTGCATTATGAATGGCTGCTGCAATCTCTGTGAACTGTTCTGGTCCTGTCCCTCTAAAAGTAACAGAGCCTCCTCAATAGAACTAACTTATGTGATTGGACATACAAATGTATGTTCTCATCTTTGAAATTTCACAACTTGAATGTTCATATATAGGGGACTCATTATGCTTGCATTCAAATTCTGTCTTATATCAATGTAACCATCTGTCTTCTCCCCATCTCATCCCCTGGATGTGGAACACTTCTGAAAGAAATAACACAAGTGGATAGATTGGCATCATCCCAAATTTATGGTTTCCAAATTCACTGGGCATTATTGCCAGAGCAAACATTCCACATCTTACTCTGGTCAGACTACCTTCCTAATTGCTGCTCCCTTCTCCTAGCAATAAACTGGGTACCTTTTCAGAGAGAGGATTGAGGCTATCAGATAAGCACTTGAAAACTCTCCTTCCAAAACCACAAACTTAAACATATACAACTGAGTCCAATTTTACCTCCTGGGATCCTGTAACAGACCAATAAACAGTCTTCTCCAATCTAAGACAAATTCTTCCATTTCTTCTCCTAGTTGATCTTCACCCAACTCCCATAGAGATTTCCTCTTTCCTGGAAACTGAATCTCTTAAAGGTTCAAAGAAATCCACCCTCTTCTTCTAGCACCTCTGCTCATTTCCCTTACCCTCCACAATCAAATTCTCCCAAAGAATAATCTACAGTCATTGCCTTCATCTCTCCAATTCCTCCTTTAGGCTTCAATCCATGACAATCAGCTCCCCTTCATGACTCTGATGAATGTTTCTTAGCCAAAGTTACCAATCATTTTCTAATTACAAATTGTCTCATTTCTTCTAGCCTTCTCTATCACTGGCTTCTGAGATGTGACTCCTTGCTAAGTCCCCTGACCTACTCTGACATTTCTTTCTTGGTTATATCCACATTTATATATATATATATATACATATGCTGCTGCTGCTGCTGCTAAGTTGCTTCAGTCGTGTCCAACTCTGTGCGACTCCATAGACAACAGCCCACCAGGCTCCCTCGTCCCTGGGATTCTCCAGGCAAGAATACTGGAGTGGGTTGCCATTTCCTTCTCCAATGCATGAAAAAAAAAGTGAAAGTAAAGTCACTCAGTCATGTCCGACTCTTAGCGACCCCATGGACTGCAGCCTACCAGGCTCCTCCATCCATGGGATTTTCCAGGCAAGAGTACTGGAGTGGGGTGCCATTGCCTTCTCCAATACACACACACACACACACACACATATATATATATATATATATATATATATATATTTCCTTATTTATATATGTATACCAGATCCTGGTTTGTGTGTGTGCATGTATGAATATATATATTCTTCATATCTTGGCTACACACACACATGCACACACACACAAACACATACATGTAGGCTTCTCAAGTGGTGCTAGTGGTAAAGAAGCTACCTGCCAATGCAGGAGACATAAGAAACATGGGTTGATCCCTGGGTTGTGAAGATCCCCTGAGAGGAAATGGCAGTCCACTCTAGTTTTGTTGCCTGGAGAATCCCATGGATAGATGAGCCTGGCAGGCTACAGTCCATATTGTCACAGAGTCAGACATGACTGAAGTGACAAACTGACTGATATTGATATCTGCCTCTCCCTGAAATACTGGGTTTTCCAAGCCTAGTTTGACTTCTTTAAAATATATTATTACTTCCTTGGTGACTTCATCTGTTTCTGGGGTTTCACACTGATGATTCTTTCACTGATGATGATAACCAATTAGGAAACTGCAGCCTCAATGACTGCTAGACATTTCCACTTAATTAATGTGTCCAAAAGCAATTTAATATGTTCAAATCTGGCTTTCCTCCATGCTCCTTCCCTTGGTAAATGGTATCACTCAGTCAGTTCAGTTCAGTCGCTCAGTTGTGTCTGACTGTATGCAACCCCACAAATCGCAGCACACCAGGATTCCCAGTCCATCACCAACTCTGGGAGTTCACCCAAACTCATGTGCATCGAGTCGGTGATGCCATCCAGCCATCTCATCCTCTGTCGTCCCCTTCTCCTCCTGCCCTCAATCCCTCCCAGCATCAGGGTCTTTTCAAATGAGTCAACTCTTCTCATGAGGTGGCCAAAGTCCTGGAGTTTCAGCTTCAGCATCAGTCCTTCCAATGAACACCCAGGACTGATCTCCTTTAGGATGGACTGGTTGGATCTCCTTTCAGACCAAGGGACTCACAAGAGTCTTCTCCAGCACCACAGTTCAAAAGCACCAATTCTTCAGCGCTCAGCCTTCTTCACAGTCCAACTCTCACAGCCATACATGACCACAGGAAAAACCATAGCCTTGACTAGATGGACCTTTGTTGGCAAAGTAATGTCTCTGCTTTTGAATATGCTATCTAGGTTGGTCATAACTTTCCTTCCAAGGAGTAAGCGTCTTTTAATTTCATGGCTGCAGTCACCATCTGCAGTGATTTTGAAGCCCCCCCCAAAAATAAAGTCTGACACTGTTTCCCCATCTATTTGCCATGAAGTGATGGGACCAGATGCCATGATCTTAGTTTTCCAAATGTTGAGCTTTAAGCCAACTTTTTCACTCTCCTCTTTCACTTTCATCAAGAGGCTTTTGAGTTCCTCTTCACTTTCTGCCATAAGGGTGGTGTCATCTGCATATCTGAGGTTATTGATATTTCTCCCAGCAATCTTAATTCCAGCTTGTGGATCATGGTGTCACTAGGCACTTAAATTCTGAAGGTATTTTTGGCCCTTCTTTGTCCCTCCCTAGAGACACTCAACTAAAGCCAGACATTCTGGAATGTGAAGTCAAGTAGGCCTTAGGAAGCATCACTACAAACAAAGCTAGTGGAGGTGATGGAATTCCAGTTGAGCTATTTCAAATCCTGAAAGATGATGCTGAGAACGTGCTGCCCTCACTATGCCAGCAAATTTGGAAAACTCAGCAGTGGCCACAGGACTGGAAAAGGTCAGTTTTCATTCCAATCCCCAAAAAAGGCAATGCCAAAGAATGCTCAAACTACTGCACAATTGCACTCATCTCACATGCTAGTAAAGTAATGCTCAAAATTCTCCAAGCTATGCTTCAGCAATACATGAACCGTGAACTTCCTGATGTTCAAGCTGGTTTTAGAAAAGGCAGAGGAACCAGAGATCAAATTGCCAACATCTGCTGGATCATGGAAAAAGCAAGAGAGTTCCAGAAAAACATCTATTTCTGTTTTATTGACTATGCCAAAGACTTTGACTGTGTGGATCACAATAAACTGTGGGAAATTCTGAAAGACATGGGCATACCAGACCACCTGACCTGCCTCTTGAAAAATCTGTATTCAGGTCAAGAAGCAACAGTTAGAACTGGACATGGAACAACAAGCTGGTTGCAAATAGGAAAGAAGTACGTCAAGGCTGTATATTGTCACCCTGCTTATTTAACTTACATGCAGAGTACTTCATGAGAAACGCTGGGCTGGAAGAAGCACAAGCTGAAATCAAGATTGCTGGGAGAAATATCAATAACCTCAGATATGCAAATGACACCACCCTTATGGCAGAAAGTGAAGAGGAACTCAAAAACCTCTTGATGAAAGTGAAAGAGGAGAGTGAAAAAGTTGGCTTAAAGCTCAACATTCAGAAAACTAAGATCATGGCATCTGGTCCCATCACTTCATGGCAAATAGATGGGGAAACAGTGGAAACAGTGTCAGACTTTATTTTTCTGGGCTCCAAAATCACTGCAGATGGTGACTGCAGCCATGAAATTAAAAGACACTTACTCCTTGGAAGGAAAGTTATGACCAACCTAGATAGCATATTCAAAAGCAGAGACATTACTTTGCGAACAAAGGTCCGTCTAGTCAAGGCTATGGTTTTTCCAGTAGTCATGTATGGATGTAAGAGTTGGACTATAAAGAAAGCTGCACGCCACAGAACTGATTCTTTTGAACTGTGATGTTGGAGAGGACTCTTGAGAGTCCTTTTGCCTGAAAGGAGATCCAACCAGTCCATCCTAAAGGAGATCAGTCCTGGGTGTTCATTGGAAGGACTGATGCTGAAGCTGCAACTCCAATACTTTGGCAACCTGATGCGTAGAGCTGACTCATTTGAAAAGACCCTGATGCTGGGAGGGATAGGGGGCAGGAGGAGAAGGGGACGACAGAGGATGAGATGGCATCACCAACTCAATGGACATGAGTTTCTGTGAACTCTGGGAGTTAGTGATGGACATTGAGGCCTGGTGTGCTGCGGTTCATGGGGTCGCAAAGAGTCGGACATAACTGAGTGACTGAACTGAACTGAACTGAACTTCCCTCCCTATAACATCAATTAGCCCTCACAGCCACATCTCTTCCCTCCATTTTCTCTGCCTCTGCCTGAGTTCAAGCTTTCATTCTCTCTCCCATGGATTGCTGCCATCATTTCCTAACTGGTTTTCCTTCCTCCAGTATTATCCCCTTCTAATATATTCATCATGTTGTGGTAATCTTCCTAAACCAAAAGCCTATCAGTGTATTCCACCCATTTTTAAAGCATACTCTATGTGTCAATAATTATGCTGTTCTTTACTTTCATTGTCTGATTTGAGTCTCACAATCCATATGAAGGAAATATGGATATTTATATTTTCAGAAAAAATTTCCTGAAACTACTACATGGGCAAATCAGCAATCAAATTCAAGTTTGTGTGTTTATGTGCATCTACTGTTATGTTTCTCCATGACCCAAAGGTTAAGTCCAGACTCCTTAGCAGGCTACATCCCTAGAAACTCACTTCTATCCTAGTTTCAAATGGCCTCTGTATGAAATTGTATTCCCTTCATCCCCCTCTGTCCCTTCCTCTCTCTTCACACCTGAAGAATTGCCTGTTTATTTATTCTGCACCCCCCACTAAACACTGTAAACACTTTAATCAGAGCACCAGTCCAATTTCATCATACTTGTTAATTTTTCCCCCCACAATACTGTGTGTGAGCTTCCAGAGACCATCTTTGTCTCCAGGACCTAATATCATCTTTGGTATATAGTACATGGGTAAACAAATATTGCCCATGGGCCACATATGGCTTGCCACATGTTTTTATAAACAAAATTTTATTGGAACAATGCCAATTCTAGTGAAGTACACTTTATCTATGGTTACTTTCTTACTGCAATGAGTGATCCAAGAGTTTATGGTCCAAGACCACTCAGAGTGGTCCAAGACTTTATGGTCTGCAATCCTAAAATATTTACTATCTGGCCCTGTACAGAAAATTATTATCAGCCTCTGACATAGTAGATACATAATTAATGTTGGAGAAATAAGAGAATGTATGTTACATTGGCTGAATGAATCCATGAATTATTGAATCATTATTAAGTATAATATCTTTTGGCAATGAGAAGTAAGTAATAAGAAAATCTGGATTTAAGCAAGAATTTTCTAGCCATTAATAATGATTGAGATGAACAGAAGAAGTGATCTCCTTAGATATCAGTCTCCTGGGGAACAAAGCAAGATAGAAAAGGGTGGAGTTGATCCAGAGGAGCAAGGCAAAACATTAATAATAATGACTCTACCTATCCTCTTAGAGTTGTTGTGAATGGGCATTGCTGTTCATAAAGTACTCAGAAGACATAAAGCATTGAGCCTTTTAGCGATGACAAAGGACTTTTCTTATCTTGGTCCTTTCATCATTCCATCTACCTATAGAATCAGAATTCTTCAATAACGAAAATCCAATTCAGCTCAAAAAGGTTAAATTTCACTCTGCTAACTAGTTTTCACATTCTGATCTCTCCAGCTCTAAAACCCCTGCTCTTTTTCCAATTCCAGGCCACTTCTTTTCATGTATGAACATATCAGATGTAGCTTGAAGGAACACTTTATTTCCAGACACTTTGGGGCTTGCTTATATGTTCCATACAGGCAAGTTTGAGCAGGCACTTTTGACAAGCTTTGACTATAATGTTTACCTCTGCAGACCTCCCAGGGACAAACACTGAATTTGTTTTTCAAGCACTCCCAGTGGCTAGAGCTGGCCAGTCTATTTGGATAGAGGGTGTGGAGGCTTCCCTAGCTGCATCACACCCACCTAGATAAGGAGACCGGATGTTACGTGACCTTCCAACATTTGCCAGAGAACAGACTAGCACGGGGATCCAGAGAGGGTGGGTGTGCCTAGTTAATAGGGCAGAGCAGACTAAACAAACCTACACTTTCTGACCTCTTCCTTCCTCTGGGTTCTTAATGAAAGTTCTTTCTACCCAGGAACAAAAACAACCATTTGTTCATTCATTTAACATGTGCTGAAAACCTACTCCAGGACAGGTCTGGTGCTGGGTACAAGAAATGAAGAGAGAAACAGAACACAATTCTTTCCCACAAGGAGCCTGCAGTCTGGTGCATGAAACCAACATATAAATAGACAATAAAGATACAAACTGGTGAGAACTCTAAAACTTGGAACAAAGCTCTAAGAAAAAGCAAGCCCCTGTCTCTGGGATGTGGAGGGACCTCAGAAAGGAGGTAATATTGGAGTTACCAAATGAATTTACCAAAAAAGGACAGTAATTATAGTAATAATTCTAGTAAATTATTGACCAGCTATCATGAACCAAAAACTAGGCTAGGAACTTCATAGCCTTTGCTATTACATTTTAGGGACAATGAAACTGTCGCTTAGAGAAGGAAAATAATACATCCAAATTCACAAAGGCAGTAAGTGGCAGAGCTGGGTCTGGGCCCAGATGTTCCTCATCTTAAAATTGTATTTTGGTACTTCTATTTCAAATGAGGGTAAGAGAGGTAGAATGGTATCTTCAGGGAAAAGCAAGCTGTTTAGAGTAGCTGAAACATACAGCCATTAGAGGAAAGGCTTGGGAGCTGAGGCAGAAAGATGATAAGGAGCTCAGATTTTGAAAGGCCTCATATGTCTCACCCATTTAGATTTTTGCCTTGTGATTTTTGGGACAAGGACTTCCCTGATGGCTGAGCAGATAAAGAATCCGCCTGCAGTGCAGGAGACATGGGTTTGATCCCTGGGTCAGGAAGATCCCCTGAAGGAAGAAGTGGCAGCTCCACTCCAGTATTCTTGTCTGAAAAATCCCATGGACAGAGAAGCCTGACAGACCTTAGTCCAAAGGGCTATAAACAGTCAGGCATGACTGGTCACACACATCCACACTATTGGGGAAAACCCATAATCAGATTTCTAATTTAGAAATGTCACTGGAGCAGAAGTGGGGGAAAAAACAAAAACAAAAACTGGAAGTGGGTGGAAGACAAGGAGACCCATCAAAAAGCTGTTGCCTCCATTCAGGTCAGAGATATTTGAGACCTGAATGAAGAATGCATTTAATGAGGATAAAATCTGCAAACTCAATATGAACAGGAGCCACACTCTGCAATGGGTCCCCCAGTAAAGCGTGACTGTGCTTTGGGATTGTTTGTGTTTTGTTGATGAAAAGTTGAGGTCCAGAGAGGGGACGAGGAAGAATACAGAGAGTGTCTGCCCCAGAGCTCAAGCCCATCTCTGGACCTTTGGGGTCCGATGGCCTTTCCTCCCTCTGACAGTCCCTTGTAGGTGCTATAACCCAGGCCTCCACCACCACATCAGTGGACATTCCCTCCTACGAGTTGCAGCTGTTTCTCTCTCTCCCCCAAGTCATCCTGGAGTGACTTCCAGCACATGGACAACATCCAGCCATCTATGAAGGCTGGCAGGAAGAAGCCCATAACAATGAACAAATGTTCAGGGAAAACCCCCAGTGATTCCCCACATAAGCTGGGGTGAAGCAAACTCTCCCCAAGCTCAGGCTTCACTGAGCAGGAAAATTGTCTGAGCAGGATCAGGTGAGGAGGAAAAGCAGGATGGTGGAGTCTGTAACTCTTGACACAGACTTTGAAGCAGAGTCCCAAGGGCAGTCAGTATTAGGAACAGAACTTACATTCCTGTGTGCTGGAGGCAGCGGTGAGAGGGAAGAGGGAACACTGTGCAGAAATGCTCTGTTGCTGGAGTCTGTGGTTTGTTCGAGATCTTGATCTGTGCTGAACGGTGACCACACTGACTCCAACATCCTACACACACTGCCACTGACCTCCTGCAGCTACCTGCCCAGCATCCCAGGAGGCTCTGTTGGCTAGCTTGCCTTTCCTCCCAGCCAACCCATCGACCCTGACCTCAGCAGATAGCTGATAGCATCCTATTTACCACACCTCCCCTTTGAAGGCGGAAACCAGCAGCAGGGAGGGCAGGGCCTTTGGCCAATGATGTGTACCCTCCTCCAACTAGAGAAGATCCCAAGAACCCGGTTCTTCTCACAGGAGGGAGGGTAGGTCCATAGTGGGGGCCAAGTGAGTGGGCCTGGTGAAGAACAGACAAGAAAGGATAAGGCTACAACTTAAAATGGTCAGGCCACTTTGGGGACAGATGACAGGGAGTTGTGGAGGACTTTAGTACACAGGGTATAAGATAAGCACCTGCAGTGGCTTTATGTGTCTTTTCGGTGCCAGCTCATTCATGTGGGGTGGTTTCTTCTCAAGAGGCCAAGAAAGGGAACAAGGCTCCCTTTCTGGTATTCTCCATCATGGCTTACCACCAAGAACCTTCCACGAGAGCCAACAGAAAATGTTCTAGCCAGTTCCACCTCCTTGCCTTTGGCCATTTCCTTTTCCTCCCTGGCATCCTCTCTGAGCACTCCCCTAACTCCTGCCCACAGTTAGCGTTCCAGCCCATTTCACACCTCCTCTCCCACAAAGCTTTCTGCCTTGTTTCAGATTCCCCAGAAAACAAGAGCCCAAGTCAGAGACTGAATGCTGCTACGTTATTTGAGATCAATCCCAGAAAGTAGATGTGAGGAGTGTGGTGAGTGAAAGAATGAAGGAAAAACCAAGTACATAAGGTGTACTGTGAAGGTGGCCTTTGCCAGGACCTCCTGAGAAGCCTACAGCTTGCCTCCCAGAAATATCCACCAGTCAGATGGAAGACTGGAGCGGTTGTCCACCAGCTTCTCCTCTACCTCCTCCCCTCTTGCCCCCAGTCCCCATCCCTAGACGAAGGATGCCCCAGAGCTTTATCTGGGTTTACTTAAGTTCCCTTAGAAGTAGACCCTTGGACGAGGATCTGAGTGAAAGTCACGTGAGAGGTAGTGCGAGAAAGCAAGAGGGCAGGAAATTGTCGCTGGGAGGGAAGGAAGACAGTGAAGGTGGGTCAACAACTGAAGTGCCCCTGAGGGTGCCTGGAGCTCAGTCCTGTCGAGGAATTCTAGGAGCCAGTGTGGAATCATGTCTAGAATTTTCCCTGCAGAGGACAGGGTGCTGAAGAGTCTCTCTACACCCATCAGTCCTACTTGGAGGTTTGAAGCCTGTCTCTGAGGTGGGGTTGAGAATTTAATGCCCTGGCACTTCCAGCATCCCCAGCACACAGACCAAGTGGGGTCTGGCTGTCAGAGCAAGCCCACAGGCAAAGAATTATAGCTGCCGGCTGTTGGAATGCAGGTCCATATAAGCCAGGGGACAGGGGTCCAGGCTATGCTTGCCAGCTGGCTGGGAAAGCTCCCAACATCTAGAAGGCCCTGAGGTAAGATGCTGAAAGACAAGAACACTGCCAGAGGGAGCTGAGTCTGATCTGTCACAACTCTGGTTGGAAGTTGGAAGGGGGCTGAAGTTGGAGGGGGGCCAAGGGCAAATGGAGCATGCATGTTGTGTCTAACAGCAGCGCTTATTTCGCCCAGCCACTCTGAGTTCTTCTTTCCTTGTTGTGAATACCTATTAAATGACCATTCAACACGTGTAGGCTGCCCTATACTACGTGTAAGTTGAACACTTGAAAGTGGCTTGCAAACTCCTAGGAGTCAAGGCCTGTGACTTGGTCTTTTCATCTCCTTCAGTACTTAGCACCAGACTTTGTACCTAATTATGCCTTTGTCTACTTTTGACAAAAAAGAAAAAAAAAAAAATTAAAGGCTTCGTGCATAAACTCCGTCCCTTCCCTATCTATAAAGTTACCTTCTTGTATACATAACCAGGCCTTACATCTGTTTATTTGTGTGTTGGAAATAACAAGAATGAGATTTCCCCTTTCTCTGATTAAGGTAAACTCATCTGCCTACACTTTGGATGCTGTTGACTTTGCCTCTTTTCTGGGATCCTCACTCCTTCAGTCATCCCTTTTCTCCATTGTCCATGTAGCAGATATTTGGGCTAGGTGGGGGTCCTGACATTTGGGCCTTCCTACTCCACTTGTCAGGCTTCCCCAGTGGCTCAGTCAGAAAAGAATCCATCTGAAATGCAGGAAATTGCCTGAAATGCAGGAGACCCAGGTTTGATCCCTGGGTCGCAAAGATCCCCTGGAGAAGGAAATGGCAACCCACCCCAGTATTCTTGCCTGGAGAATCCCACTGACAAAGAAGCCTGCCAGGCGACAGTCCATGGCTTTGCAAAGAGTCAGACATGACAACTAAACCACCATCCCCACACCACTTCACTCCTAAGAAGCCCGTGGGATAAAGTGTAAGATCCATAATGAGCCATCAGTTCTGGCTCACACAGGGCAGCCCAAAGGCCAGCAATCCATCTGGTTGGCAAAGGACTTGGTCCTGCATGACCAATTGTGGAACATTAGCCTGGAAAATGGGGCACCTGTCTTCTTCTCTTCAGTCCTGACAGGGGGAGGACAAACATGAGGGTCTTGCCGAACTGGAATGAGGCATGGAAATGCCTGAGGCTTGCCCCACACACGTACCGTCCTCAGCTTCTCCTTCTCAATCCAACATCTGCCATTTCCTAAGACTCAGCTTAGCCTTCAGAAAATGAATTGCTCCCTGTCAAAATCATTTAGATTCTTTTATAATACAGATTGTTCCTGCTGGCCTCCTTGGAATCTAGAAAACTGAGGGGCTCCAAAGGTGGAATATGGATCTGAGTAGTTCAGTAGGCTTTCTGCCTCCTTAAATCCCTTTGGGAACAAAGTTGGGAGTGAGGGAATAACCCTACGTAACTATACAAAATTAATTCATACGTGGTGATAGTTTCTTGACCTTCTCCATCTTTACCCCCAGTCTAATTCCTATTCCCCTTCTTGCCACAAGTCTCCACGTGAATGAGTCTGAAATACATCCTTAAATATTGATCTATTCTTGTAAAATGCATAGTGCTGATTTAGACGCATGTATGCTTTTAATTTTATAGAAATCATATGCTATGATAAGTATCATTCTGCTTCTTTTGTCACTCAGCTATAGGGTTTGGGGGGATGGGAGAACGTGGTTTTTGTTTTGTTTAACCCTTTTTTCTTTTTTGAAGCACATCACGTACACAAAAGAGTGCATGGACTTTGAGAGCCTACTAAGTGCCTTCCCCGATGTCAATTCTCTCTCCCCACCAAAATAATTCCCAAAGCAAAATTGTATGTTAATCACTTTATTTCTACTGTTTCATCTCTGCACAATATCCTGTTCATATGCCTGGCTTTACATAAATGAATCATATACAATGCATTGCTCTTTGATTTTCTCTTTTTACTCAATATTACTTTTTTTGAAATGTATCCATCTTGTTGGCATAGCTGTAATTTATTCATTTTTATTGCTGTGGAATATATTGCTGCGTGACTATATTATGATTTGTTTCTCTATCTTCCATAGGTATTCATTTGGATTTGTTTCTGGTAGTGGCATTTGAACCATGTTTCCATTTACCATCCGGTGGGAATTTCTCTACAGAACATATCTAGGATTGCAATCGCTTAATCATAGGGTACAGACACACTTCTGTTTGAAGCAGTACCAAACTGTTCTTCAAAGTTATTACTAACTCACACTCTCTCCCACAGGTATGATAGCTTCTTTTCACCATATCCTGGACAACACTTCATTATCAAACTTCTTAGCTGTCAATATGGTGGGCATGAAAATATATTCACTTTAATTTTAATGTATATTCCTTAATTGCCAATGACCCTGAGTACTTTGTTATAACTTCATGGGACATTCACGTTTTCTCTTCTGTAAAATTTATATTTGTATTTTTGTATTTGTTTTTGTATCTTTGTCCATTTTAAGCTGTTCATCTAACTTTTTCATATTTTTCTTATGAATTTATGGGAGTTTTAAAATATATACATTTTGGATACTAATCCTTTATCATGCATATACATTTCAAGTCTCTTCTCCCAGTTTTGGGCTTTAATTTTAACTCTAGTTTTGGTATCCTTTTGGTAAATAGGATCTAATTTTAATGAGATAGAACTTATCGATTCTATGTGTGCTGTGTCTTACATTTAAAACATTCTTTTTTTGTGATTATTAAGATATTCTTTTATGTAATAAAAATTTTAAATGGTACACCATCATGGTTTATGCATGTTATTTACTTTCTCTAAAATGATTTTAAAAATACTAATGTCACGGGGGTTTTATGAGGGTTACATGTGACAGGTGTGTATGAAAGAGCTTAGCAAAGCACTTCACACATAACTAAAGCTCAGTATGTGTAAGTTCATTCATTAGAGTTTGCCCAAGTTCTATATTTCACAGCTGTTAGATTTTTGCAAGTAATTTCATTTTTAAACAAGTGAATACTTAGTGTGTATTAGTTATACACTGGACATTTTGCTAAATGTTTTATTGTTCACAAAAACTCTGTTAAATAAATAATATTATCATCACCATTGTACACATGAGGTAACAAATAAGTTATTTGTCCTGGGGACAACCGCTAAGTGGCTTGAGTACACGTGTACTCAGTCACTTCACTGGTGTGCAATTCTTTGCAACCCTATGGACTGTAGCCCTCCAGGTTCCTCTGTCCACGGGATTCTCCAGGCAAGAACACTGAAGCGGGTTGCCATGCCCTCCTCCAGGGGATCTTCCTGGCCCAGGGATCAAACCTGAGTCTCTTATGTCTCCTGCATTGGCAGGTGGGTTCTATACCACTGTTGGGAAGCCCACTAAGTGACAGAGGCATTATTATATTTCCTATCTGCCTTTCTACCTAGACTGAAATACTTTATGAGAAGATTTACATTCAGAAAATGGCAAGAGCCCTGTAGTACTGGAAAATAAGTTATATCTATAAGTGTGTATTTGGGGATGTGGCAGAGAGGACAAATTAAATGTGGTTTATATACTCTATTGCTTTTCACTCTGCAAAACAAATACTATGATTTGCCCCTGTCCACATCTCCCATCTCCTTAGACCTGACTCAGTCTCTTAACCCACCCTTTCCCCTAAGTGACTGCCTTGAGCATACAGTCCTTCTGATTTGCACTGTAAAGTCAGAGCCCATAATTTAACCAACCACATCACCCCTGCCTCTCTGAGGAATTCCACATCAAGTGGAACATTGCTCCAGTCATAGCTTAGCTGCACTCCAGTTATTATCTTCCTGTCAGAATCTTGAGTCACCCAGGACACACGTCAACACGGTGTAAAGCTCTGTTTGTTTGCCTCCCCAGACAGATGTTGAAACAGGATCTCCAACCACCAGTCAACTGCCCAGACAACCAAGCAACTCAGTAACCACTTGCTAAAGTTAACACTCTTTTGGCATTCAGTTCCCACCAGATGAATTATAACGTGGTGTACACTAGGTTCATTCAAGTCACTGAATGCTAGATCTAGAAGAACCTTACCAATCATCTAGACATGCTCATATTATAGTGGAACGGGAACAAGATGCAAAGAAGGAATACATGGGAGTAAATCATTTTATGTTAAATGTATATCCTTAGTTGAAGGACATTATATGACTGGACCTCACCTATAAAATGAAGATAAATAATACCCACCATTCCTGCATCATTGGGTTGATGTGAGAACCAAATCAAACAATATATGTGCTTCTCAGATATAGAGTACAGATTTGTGATTGCCAAGAGGGAATGGGATAGGGGAGGGAAGGACTGGGAGTTTGTGAATAGCAGGTGCAAACTGTTACATATGTGTGTGTGCATGTGTGTGTGTGTGTGTGTGCACACACATGCTCAGTCATGTCTGATCCTTTGCAACCCCATGGACTGTAGCCCACAAGGCTCCTCTGTCCATGGGATTTCCCAGGCAAGAATATCAGAATGTGTTGCCATTTTCTACTCCAGTTTGTGATTGCCAAGGGGAAGTAGGGTAGGGGAGGGAAAGACTGGAAGTTTGGAATTAGCAAATGCAAACTGTTACATACTGCATGGATAAACAACAAGGTCCTATTGCATAGCACTGCTGCTAAGTTGCTTCAGTCGTGTCCAACTCTGTGCGACCCCATAGACAGCAGCCCACCAGGCTCCTATATCCATGGGATTCTCCAGGCAAGAACACTGGAGTGGGTTGCCATTTCCTTCTCCAATGAGAAGTGGGTTGCCATTCCTCCAATGCATGAAAGTGAAAGTGAAAGTGAAGTCGCTCAGTCATGTCCAACTCTTAACAACCTCATGGACTGCACCCCACCAGGCTCCTCCATCCATGGGATTTTCCAGGCAAGAGTATTGGAGTGGGTTGCCATTGCCTTCTCCAGTGCATAGCACAGGGAACAATATTCAATATCCTGTTATAAACTATAGTTGAAAAGAATATGAAAAGAATATATGTGTATAACAATAACTTTGCTGTACAGCAGAAATTAATACAACATTCTAAGTCAACTAGATTTCAACAAAATTTAAATATATATGTGTGTATATGTACTTCTTTGATGATCTGCTTTAATCTAAGTATAGAGTTGTATACATAAGAGAAGAAAAGCAAATATAAACATTTGCTGGGTTCATTAAGGCTTTTAAAAAATTGGACTTTAATAGTCCTGTAAGATATAACTGAATATTAAAGATTTGGACATTTTTTTCTTTGTACTCAGGTGAACACTATAAAGCAAGTACTCAAAATATATAACAGACTCCACAAAGACCAGTCATTCACATTTTTTTCATTGTGTCTATACAGAATTTGGGCTTCCCTGATAGCTTGGTTGGTAAAGAATCCATTTGCAATGCAGGAGACCCCAGTTCAATTCTTGGGTCAGGAAGATCTGCTGGAGAAGGGATAGGCTACCCACTCCAGCATTCTTGGGCTTCCCGTGTGGCTCACTTGGTAAAGAATACACCTGCTATGCAGAGGACCTGGGTTTGATCCCTGGGTTGGGAAGATCCCCTAGAGAAGGGAAAGGCTACCCACTCCAGTATTCTGGCCTGGAGGATGCCATGGACTATGCTGTCCATGGAGTCACAAAGAGACAGACACAACCGAGCAACTTTCACTTTCACACAGAAAATAGATACCATTTTCTCTACCCTATCCGCATCTATGTAATACACTACTGATTAACAACAGTTCTCTTTTAAATGAGCATCTGCATGGTTTTAGCTGCTGCTAAGTCCCTTCAGTCGTGTCTGACTCTGTGGGACCCCATAGACAGCAGCCCACGAGGCTCCTCTGTCCCTGGGATTCTCCAAGCAAGAACACTGGAGTGGGTTGCCATTTCCTTCTCCAATGCATGAAAGTGAAAAGTGAAAGTGAAGCCGCTTAGTCATGCCCGACTCTTAGCGACCCCATGGACTTCAGCCCACCAGGCTCCTCCATCCATGGGATTTTCCAGGCAAGAGTACCGGAGTGGGTTGCCATTGCCTTCGCCGGCATGGTTTTAGAATCTTCCTCAAAGCAGTAGTCCAGGAAGTCAGCAATAATTAATCATTTCTTGATACTAAGTGTTTTATATTGTTGAAAAACAATTCGTTCAAAGCTATACTCAATGATAAATTCCTGTAACAAAGTTTTTCTCAGTTATCTTTGCTACTTAACTTACAACCCCAAAACAATGGCAACTAGTTTTGTAGATTAGCTTGAGGGTCCCTCAGATAGATTTGCCCAGGCTCAGTTGTGCAGCTGCAGTCAGCTGGAGATCTGGTTGGGCTGGAAGGTCCAAGATGGCCTCACTTACAAAACTCAAAGGTGGTTTTGACTGTGTGTTGTGGTTCCTCAGTTCTCCTTCATGTGGCCTCTCATCCTCTAGGAGACAGGGCTGACTTTCCCTAGGTCATCCTTAGGATATTTCAGGGAAGTAGTCTCAAGGGCAAAGCGAAAATCGCAAGATCTTACAATGCTTAACTTCAGACATCACAATCTCACCTCTGCCATATTCTATCTACAAATAAAATTCATGTCTTCGTGGGAGTTGTAGCAAACTCATGTTGCAAAAAGGGGGAAGAATACTGTGATGGGGCCATTAAGCAATTTTTTAGAGTGTACCTGCTTGCCATAAATTATTCATATTCCTCCTACATGTAAAATGTGATCACCTCCAAACTAAGACCTCCAAAATTCTCATTCCAATTGTTCTGTTGCTGCATAAGTTAGCCTCAAATTTAGTTGACTGAAACAACAATAAACATTTATTATCTGACACAAGTTGGTCAGAAGGTTAGCTGGATACTTGTCCCAGGCTCACTCCTGTAGGTTTAGTCAAAATGTCAGCCAGAGTTGTGGTTCCCATTTGAAGTGTTATGGGACAGGAGAATTCACTTTTAAGGCAGCTCATTCACAAGCCTGTGGATAAGAAACTTCGTTCCTCCTTACACAGACCTCCTCACAAGGCTGCTTAAGTGTTCTCACAACAGGCAGGTTGGCTTTCTACAGAGTGAGCAGCATAAGAGAGGTCATTTGTGACCTTGCCATGGAAGATAAACATAGTTATTCCTATAATATCTCATTCAACTCAGCCCCACTGAGTATAGGGAAAAACTACACAAGACCATCAGGGGCCATTTTTGGAGGCTGACTACCACATCAATTATGGTATCAAGCTTAAAGTCCAAAATTTCATTACATACCTCAGCCTGAATGTGAATGGGCCTCCTTAAGTGTGGTTTTTCAGGTACTCTTGAATAGCAGCATCTCCACAGATTTGTGAACTAAAAAGATACTGTATCTTCCCCAGACATACTCAACATATAACACTGAGATAGAGAAAAATTATGTACAGTTGACAATCTCATGCATAATGGAATAATGAGATAGTGGTAGACACATAAAGGTTACTTATCAATAGCAATTCTGAAATCCAGATGTCACATGTTTTCAGGCTCCCTGCCCTGAGGGTGAGAAATGTTTCTTGATTAGGAGAGATTCTTTTCCTGAGTGGTCTCATTGTTCTCATCTCTTCACTCTTCTTTCTGAGCTCTTGCTCTAGCTTTCTAAAAGACTCTTCTTTATTTGTACTTATATCTAAGTAGCTTTCTCCAGAAGCTTGCCTTTTCCTCTCACAGTCTTATTTTCATTTGAACTATCTCCATCTCTCCCAGTTCAAATCACCAAAGTTACCAATGCTATTGGAAATATAATTTTCTTGAAATCTTTGTGGGTTTCCTATTAATCTCAGCATTCACTTCATGCTCCCAAAAGACAAATCCATGATTCTTTTTGAGATAGACTTTTTTATACTTTAGAAAATTCAGGATTCTTTGGGACAATGCCACTGTGACTATTGGAAGCCCCCTTTGCAGCAAAGAGGAACAATTGAGAACCTTAAATCTTATGCGATATCAGCAAAAACTATTACAGCCATACCCTTGATTTGACCTTTGCCCTGAAGCTGTGCTTTATTTTGGTAATCTTTTGCTAGCTGTGGCTTCTCTTGTAGCTCAGCTGTTAAAGAATCCTCCTGCCATGCAGGAGACCCCAGTTTGATTCCTGGGTTGGGAAGATCTCCTGGAGAAAGGATAAGCTATGCACTCCAGTATTCTTGGGCTTCCTTGGTGGCTCAGAGAGTAGGGAATCCTGCAATGTGGGAGTCCCGAGTTCAATCCTTCAGTTAAGAAGATCCCTTGGAGGAGGGCATGGCAACCCACTCTAGTATTCTTCCCTGGAGAATTCCATGGACAGAAGAGCCTGGCAGGCCATAGTCCATGGGGTATCAAAGAGTTGGACATGACTGAGTGAATTTCAGTTTCACTTTGCTAGCTGTAGACACAAAAAATATAAACAGTTTTATTTTCCAAACCAGCAAGTCCTTATTCTTTTATATTTCCTTCAAATTATGCTTGCAAATGCTAGTTTGCTCGTTAGCTCATCTCTCTGTTCATGGGTTGACCAAAAAGTTCATTTAAGTTTTTCCGTAACATCTTACAGAAAAACCCAAATGAACTTTTTGACCAACCCAATATATGCAGTTTTAGACATCATTTGAAATTTTTATCCTTCTGCTTTAATGTCTTCTTAGCCAGATCAAATAAATTCATTAGTAATTTCTATCTTCCAAGTTACATATACCAAGGACCGCTCTTTCTTTTCTTGTCTTCAATAACCATTTCCTTTCTGCTTCTCTAGCCTCTCTTCTCTCTTCTCTTTCCAGCCTCCACCCACCACTTAGTCCCAGAGCCAATGCTACATAGCTGAGGTTTTGTTATGGTAGCATTACACTTCTAGTTACCAATTTGTTTCAGTTTCCTATTGCTGCATAACAAATCATCCAAGGTTTAGTGGCTTAAAATGACAGTGATTTATAATTTCTCACAATTTTGGCTGTATGGTTCCTCTGATGTTTTTTGGAGAGCTCAGCTTTTTGTTTGTTTTTGATTTCACATTTTTAATTGTCACAACTGAGTGGGAGTTATTTGCATCCGGTGGTTAGAGGCCCGAGATGTTGGTAAATACGTGACAGTGCACAATAGTAAATTATCCAGCCCAACAAGTCTATAGTACTCAAATTGTAAAACCTGTAATCGTATTTTTAAATCAACCGTCTATTTTAATCTTTACGATAGCCCTGTTAGGCAGGAAAGATCTTCATTATTTATAAGAGAGAAAAGTGAACCTGATGAATAAGAGCCCACAATTAGTAAAGGGCAGAGTTAGGGCTTTAACATATGATGTCTGAGCGCTTAATCACTATACTATAGGATTGCATTGCAATTGCCTTGCACCTGGATTGTTGATTTTCATAAAATACCAGATTTTCTAAACATTAAAACCACACCAGCCAATAGACCAAACTCTCCACCAATTATTTCTTCTTTGGCTTTTTCTTCTCTATCTTAGTGACTTCTCCTAGAAACAGAGCCCAATGCAAGGATTAAGTGCTAATGCCTTATTTAGTAGGTACAATAGTATGGCTGCAAAAATGAGCAAAAAGGGAAGTGAGGCAGAGAAGGATAGGAAGTAATGCAAGGTGATACATTCCAGCAAGGCACCTATTTGAGGCAGCTTATGAGATGTCTCCAAATGGGCTATTCAGAGGGGAAAACACTCCTTGGCTCAGTCTATTGGAGGGAGGAAACGAGAGTAAATTTATTTGCCAGATTCCTCACATCTCCTGAGTTCTGTCACTCTAAGTTTGCCTTCCAGAGACTTAACTCGACACTCCGGGGTTGCATTACTCAGCCCCTGTTGCAGCTGCTCAGGAAGCCGCTCTCAAGCCTGCAGCATGGTCTTCATCTGAGTCCAGGAGTTCTGTGAGACGTAAATACTTTCACGTATGTTGTTGGTCAGCCTCAAGTAGTTTAACTCTGTGGGTCACACAGAGTCAGAGAGCTTAAGCAGCTAGCATGGAACAGATAGTCAGAGGTTCAAGAGACAGATCTATCCAAGAGAATCCAAAGGTTGGACATAAGATATGTCTAACGTACTCTTCAAAATACTCCTCTGTCACCAGAAGGAAATTATTCCAGCTTGAATGACCCAACATATCAGTTAGAAATCATTAAGCTTTAAGAAGCCAACAACGCAAAGGAAACTGCCTAAAATACTAAGGAAAGAAGGAAAGTAATGAAATAACTGCTATAGTAAAATGACAGCAGTAACTCAGTCTCTCAACCACATAGCACCACATCCAAATATCCAGAGCAAGAGACAAACTGTCCATTTGGATCTCTCATAAATGAAGACACTCTTCCAAAGGGCCAGTCAGTAAACACTCCCTTGAATTTCTCATTGTTCAAGTTGGGCGATGCATCCACTCCTCAACAATCACATTACAAGAGTCTAATGCACATTAGGAAGCATCACTACAAACAAAGCTAGTGGAGGTGATGGAATTCCAGTTGAGCTATTTCAAATCCTAAAAGATGATGATGAGAAAGTGCTGCACCCAATACGCCAGCAAATTTGGAAAACTCAGCAGTGGCCACAGGACTGGGAATGGTCCGTTTTCATTCCAATCCCTAAGAAAGGCAATGCCAAAGAATGCTCAAACTACCACACAATTGCACTCATCTCACACACTAGCAAAGTAATGTTCGAAATTCTCCAAGCCAGGCTTCAGTAATACGTGAACCGTGAACTTTCAGATGTTCAAGCTGATTTTAGAAAAGGCAGAGGAACCAGAGATCAAATTGCCAACATCCGCTGGATCATGGAAAAAGCAAGAGAGTTCCAGAAAAACATCTATTTCTGCTTTATTGACTATGCCAAAGCCTTTGACTGTGTGGATCACAATAAACTGTGGAAAATTCTGAAAGAGATGGGAATACCAGACCACCTGACCTGCCTCTTGAGAAATCTGTATGCAGGTCAGGAAGCAACAATTAGAACTGGACATGGAACAACACACTAATTCCAAATAGGAAAAGGAGTATGTCAAGGCTGTATATTGTCACCCTGCTTATTTAACTTATATGCAGAGTACATCATTAGAAATGCTGGGCTGGATGAAGCACAAGCTGGAATCAAGATTTCTGGGAGAAATATCAATAACCTCAGATATGTAGATAACACCACCCTTATGGCAGAAAGTGAAGAAGAACTAAAGAGCCTCTTGATGAAAGCGAGAGGAGGGTGAAAAAGTTGGCTTAAAGCTCAACATTCAGAAAACTAAGATCATGGCATCCAATCCCATCACTTCATGGCAAATAGATGGAGAAACAGTGCAAACAGTGGCAGGCTTTATTTTTGGGGGCTCCAAAATCACTGCAGATGGTGACTGCAGCCATGAAATTAAAAGATGCTTACTCCTTGGAAGAAAAGCTATGACCAACCAAGATATCATATTAAAAAGCAGAGACATTACTTTGCCAACAAAAATCCATCTAGTCAAGGCTATGGTTTCTCGGTTCGTCATGTATGGATGTGAGAGTTGGACTATAAAGAAAGCTGAGCGCCGAAGAATGGATGCTTTTGAACTGTGGTGTTGGAGAAGACTCTTGAGAGTTCCTTGGACTGCAAGGAGATCCAACCAGTCCATCCTAAAGGAGATCAGTCCTGAATGTTCATTGGAAGGACTGATGTTGAAGCTGAAACTCCAATACTTTGGCCACCTGATGTGAAGAACTGACTCATTTGAAAAGAGCCTGATGCTGGGAAAGATTGAAGGCAAGAAGAGAAGGGGACAATAGAGGATGAGATGGTTGGATGGCATCACCAACTCAATGGACATGAGATTGAGTAAACTCCAGGAGTTGGTGATGGACAGGGAGGCCTTGCATGCTGCATTCCATGGGGTTGCAAATAGTTGAACACGACTGAGTGACTAAACTGAACTGAAATGAGTGCACATTGATTGGTTGATGCCTGAGTCCCTGGACCAATCATTGTCAAGAAGGAGGGATCATCATGACTGCTTAAGCCAACTAGGGCCCAGCTCCAGCCCTGGGATAATCCTCAAACTGCAGGGCTACTATAAAAAGGAGGTGGACTAAAGAGGCAAATGATGTTAAAGAGAAAACTCTGGTGTTTACAAGAGAGCCTTCAAGAATTCCTAAAGAAACGAAGACCAAACAAAGCTGTCATCTGCATGTCTTACTAGACAGTTATGAGGTCTTGATTTATACCTCACAACACATTTGTGTGTTTCAGACAGACTGTCCAGTTCTCCCTGGCTCCTGCTACTCCTTCCACTGGGACCATCTCTTCCCCAACCCCTGCCTTTGATGCCCTATCTTTTCCTCAAGCTAATATCTAAAGTCTGTCCTGATGTTTCACAGCCAGAACATATAGGCTATGGGAAGTTAAGGCTTTAGGGTTAGTAGGAATCTTAGAAATCTAAATCAGGGCACTTCACACTGCAAGTCATGGGGTCCCAGAAGCTCTGCAAAGTGCTTTCCTGTGTATTCTTAGACAGCTGAAGAGCTAACCAGCAGGCACTCTGGACATTCCACACTCACCCAACCAGAGCATGGATTCAATTTCATTTATTTGACTCGATCAAATCAAATTTGAATTGATATATTTTGCATAGTTACATAGTTTGTTTCAAGATTAATTTTCCTAAGGAATTTCTTACAAAAGTGATAAAACTCACTTTTAGTGAGTTTAGAGAGGGATTTGAGGCATGTGTTGAAGGTCATAGAGATGATCTGACTTTCTTCCTCATGACAAATGTGTGGTATTTGGAAAGATCCATCCTGTGCTTCCTGAGTTCTTTCTTCTCCAGAATCAGTGGCCCTAACTCTTGCCAATCACACTCACAGAAAGCTATTCCAAACCATCTCACCAATCCATTGCTCAACTCCTTGTTAAAATCACACTTAGAGTGTAGTGCCAAGAAATGATGATTCAGATGCATCTGAGCAGCAGAGGGAAGAGTGGGACTACCTCATTTCCATCAAAATGCTGAACTCCTGATAATGCAGCCAGGGACCGCATTAGTTAGTTGGCAGGCACAAAACACCATGCCTCATCCTGTCCATTAAAACTCTTATGGCTTTCTTTCATAAGTTGCTGCAAAGGCTTCTCCCCTCATTCTATTCTCATCTACTTGTTTATTGAGACCCAATTTCAGGGCTTAACATCTATTTCATTTATTCTAAGAATCCACAATTCCAAGGGGCCAACCTTGTATATTTCTGAGCATTCCATGAGTGGCCAGAGAATTCTAGGCCAAGAATAGCAAACTCAACCACCAGGCAGGTAGATGCAGGTAAGATAAATAAGTGAAGGTGGGTAGGTCTCTAATTCAAACCCATGAACAGGACCCTCTGGTAAGCTGGAGAACTCAGCGCCATCTGAAGGGACATAATCTAATTGATTTTGACTCACCAGCACTATGCAAAAATCAAGCCCAGTATTGCTCAGTCTCCTAATTTTTTAAGAGAAGCCAAAAAAGTGAACGTTTACTGGAAATATCCACCTTGGCCACTAATTCACAAAGATCTAATATATTCTACAGGCCAAACAAAACACATCTGCAGGCTGAGTTCAGCCCAAAGACTGCATATTTGCAACCCTTGCCCTGTGGGGATGAGGGAGTTGGGCAACACTGGTTCTTGAGACAAAAATATAAAGTGATTTGTATTATCTTGGATTTAATAGCATAACATTTATTTTTAAAATTTTCATGTTAATCATAGGCTTGAGCATTTCAAACCTGGAAAGAATCTCAGAGATTATATGGTTTAATTCTCTTATTTTACAAAAAAAGAATCTGTGATTCAGAGAGAAGTGACTTGGATTTTAATTATATATACAGTTGACCCTTGAATAATAGGGATTTCAAAGTTTGTGTTCTATTAGAGATCACAACACGTGGAATCAAAAGAAGTAGGGGCTGAGTATTGATTCTACCCAAACTGTTTTAGATTCTTGGCATGGGTGAGTCATCTGTCAGTCCCTTTGTTTCTGAGGCAGAGATAGCAGTACGTGAATTTTCTGCTGTGCAGGAGCTGGAGTCAGCACCTCTAACCCCTATGTTGTTCAAGGTCAACTGTATTTCAAGGAATAAAAAAGAAATCCGATTCTCAGAAGTAGAAAAAGGTGTTTTGGTGCCCAGTCCAGGGTTTTTCAGTTTTAGCACTGTTGACATTTTGTATTGCGTAAGTACTAAGAATTTGTCGTGGGGCGGGGGGAGGGTCCCATACATTGTATGACTTTTAGCAGCATCCCTGGCCTCTACCCACTAGATGCCAATCACATGGGGAAAATAGAAGCAAAGATGTATCCAGATGTAGCCAGACATCCTTGGGGGACAAAATCACCACTGCTCTTGAAAACCACTGCCACTCTCCAACCCCTTTGTCTCACAGATGAAGAAACTGAGACTCGGAAAATTTAAGAGTTTTGCTAAGGTTACATGAAGAGTTATTGGCATGACTGCTACCAAGACTCAGGTATCTTAATTTCCAGTAGGGTGTTCTTTCCACCAAAGACTGAAAAACTAAACTACAGTTTATTAGTAAAAGAGTTGTCTAAAACTGCGTATTTTAAAATAAGATGCAATATGGCATAATGGTAAGAAGCATAGCTTCTAAGATGTACAGATCTGGACTTCATTCTTAGCTCTTCTACTTACTAACTTAATGACACTAACCAAATTAGCTTTTTTGTTTCCTCCTTTGAAAAATGGATCACTCTTTAAAAAAGTTTATTTAAAAAAAAACAGGTGGGAAAATTGATATAGTGCTTGCTACATAACAGGAAATCAGTAACATCATCATTGTCATCAGCAGTATTATTAACTGGACCTAAAATCGACAAATTATAGCCCCCAAACCAAATCTGTATTGCCTGTTTTTGTATAGCCTGTGAGATAAGAAGGATTTTTCCATTTTTAATGGTTTAGAAAAATTAAAAAACAATACTATTTTGTGATATATGAAAGTTGTGTGAAATCAGGTGCCGCTGTGCATAAATAAAGTTTTATTGGAACACAGCCATATTTATTCATTCACATAGTCTTTAGCTACTTTCCTGCTATAACAACAGAGTTGAGTACTTGCAAGATAGATCATATGGCTGGCAAAGACTAAAGTATTTGCTGGCCCTTTACAGAAAAAGATTGCTTAATTAGAACTTTGATGGCCAGGAAGTAAACAGGTAGCCATATTTGGCACAGAGCCCTCTGGTGTACAGGAGGAAATACAGCAAAGTAATTTGTTATTCCTTTTGGATGCCCCCTTGTAGTCCTAGCCCCTCTAACTATTATATTTAACCTTGCTTACTTGAGACATTTCTCAGAATCTGTGTGTACCTAATATTTTCAGAAATAGCCATTTACTTTTTATAGATGTCCTTTCTTGAATAAACCTCATTATAGACTTGGTACTTGAAGGTGTTTTTCAAAATCTGCAATATTTATCAAAAAGAAAGGAAATGGTTTTCTCAGTGTTAAGCCAACCACATATTTTAAGTCTTGCATGATTTGTACTGGACAATAAAAAGGGATATCCGGTTTAAAGGAAAAATAGATAAGAGCTATCTGCCAAGTCTAAAATTTAAGAGATGCTGTCATGTCACTTATTTTTTATTTTTTTGTAATATCTTGAGCATCTTAGTTATGATTTAATCTGACTACAGGCCAAGAGTTTAAAAGTCAAAATACCTATCTACAGCCCTGGACTTGCCACTAACTAGATTTGTGGTCTCCAGAATTCTGTTTCAACTCAATACAATATGTACATTGTCTAATATGTGCCAGATGCTGTCCTGGGCATCAGGAATACAAAGCTAAATCTGACATGGTCTTTTCCCTAAAAGATTTCACTGAGAGTCTGTTTAAGTCATTGATCTCCTTTGAGGGTCAATTTTCTCATCTGTAATAGTGGGACATTGAATTAAATGTTTCATCCACTCAAGAAGCTTTTCTTGATATCCTTTGTCTTTCCATACCCTCTGGCAGATATCAAGGAATGAAAATAGGGCTGAATCACTGTAATCATTCAATTATAAAGTATGCTAGTTACTTCCCTGGGAAGTAGTTCCTAGGTAGTTATCAGATCAGATCAGTCGCTCAGTCGTGTCCGACTCTTTGTGACCCCATGAATCGCAGCATGCCAGGCCTCCCTGTCCAACACCAACTCCAGGAGTTCACTGAGACTCACGTCCATTGAGTCAGTGATGCCATCCAGCCATCTCATCCTCTGTCGTCCCCTTCTCCTCCTGCCCCCAATCCCTCCCAGCATCAGAGTCTTTTCCAATGAGTCAACTCTTCGCATGAGGTGGCCAAAGTACATAATATAACATAATGCAAAATAAACATATGAAGCACATGAAACAGAGCCATTAATTTTCTGGAATAAGGAAAGACAGACTTCACAGGACAAGTAACATTAGGATGTCTTAAATGATGGGTTCATTGATGACATGGTATATTGGGAGCTCCCATCACTGAGAAGGGATAAAGCCAGACTAACACAAATTTAGGAGCTGGAGAAGGGGACTTTGGTCTATAGAATCTACACTTTTCCCGTTTGAATTGGCAATTTAAAACCAAGTCTAAAGGAGATGGGCAAGGTTCAATCTAGTCCAAGACCAGGCAGAATTTTTTTACAAAGAAATGAGATAAGGCTTGTCATTCGGGCTTCTGGGCATTTTATGTTCTTTGAGCCACATGTAAACTAAAAAGTTTCATTCTAAGGGAGATGACAAAAGTCACATACAAGGTTCCCCAGGGGAAAACACCAGGATGGAATCACTCCAACAGCCAACTTCTCAGCTTTTAGGTTTTTACTCTGTAACAGTAGGACAGAAACAAGCATCCAGGCTCAGAAATAAGAGAAAACAACCCCAAGCTCATGGGTGTCTGGAATAAGAGATACACATGTAAAACTACAGATTATTCCAAAATCTCATGTACATGTGACAAGACAGCTTTATATGGCTCGTTGGTCCTGGGGGAATCATGATCTCGCTAGCATGGACACCCATGGCTGGAAAACAAAGGGGAAGGCAGAATTGGTCACAAGAACAGAGATGTATGAGAAGGCTTTGTGAATGGAAGCACAATGTATCATACAAAAATACAAAGATGAGCTTGTAACTCTCAAATAACCCCACTTCTCTTTCTTGTCCTCCAAGATGCCATCTGCAATGCCACACTGCATTGGCATCTGCAGTACCAATGAGAGTCCCCATCATGACTTTCCATTTGATGAGCTCTGAGTAATTCGGCTAGAGATGCAGGATTCACACACATTGTTTAATGGTGTTCTGATTAAGCCTAATTAAATTTCAAACTTCCAATCCCATTGCACAAGGCATAGAATAGAGCCAGGCCTGCCTTCCTCAGGAAGGATCCCTCGGCATTCACACCCTGGAAGACTCCAGAAATTTTGGATGCCTCTGCCTGACTTGATGACTGCATCTTCTCCCTGTTTCCCATTACAACATCACTACACTTAGTCCTCCTTTTCCAAGGGTCCCCTGGAAATATCTGTCCCACTGCGGCCAGTTGAGAGCACACCTGGCCATAGCTAGTTATTGACCCCCAGCCCTCACCCCACCACTTCTCATGGGACCCAAGTTTCACTAAGTTCCCCGATGTGCTGTGCCAAAGCCTTCCCCTCTACTTGCCCCCACACCCAGCCCCCAATCCACTCCTAGGCCACAGTGCACTTGGGGGAAATTCAATCCATATGTTTCCTTTTCTTCCTACAGAACGCATCCAGCCATTGTTTAAAGAGGGAGGCTACAGCCAAGAAGAGCCGTGTGAGACCTCTCTTGGCTTTCTAATCCTTTATTAGGGAGCAGGGAGAGAAGGCCTTTGCCAAGAGCAAACCTGAAACATTCTGTTGGGTTTGGTTCAAAACCTGCAAGTCATGTTTCCACACAAAAATGTCCCTAGGACTGAGGATGTAAGGCACTCTGTGGGTTTCTGGGATATGAGAGGGTGATAGCAACTACCACCAGTGCTCACTCAGATCTAGGATGTGTGTGAAGGGAATCGTTTGCAGGAGGATGTTTTGCATTATTACCTTCTGAAGCTGACATACACCCTCTCTGAGAGTGTGAACTCTTCCTATTATCAAGCATGTGCTACCTCAGAATCAGTGCTTTTTAGAGTTCAGTGGAACCTGAGATATATATCAGGTGTCTCAATCATCTCATTTATTTTAAAATAAGAGAAAACTTTGGCTCAGAGAGGACAAGGGACTGGCCCAAGGACGAAAAGCATTTCAAAGAAGTTGGGACTTCTGATTCCAACTTCAGACCTTTGGACTCGGTGTCTCATGCCCTGATGTCGCACAGATGCTAAGTGTCTAGTATAGACAAGATATATACCCATGCTGTAACCTTCCTGGCTTATTCTGGACTGATTCTTTCTTAAAAGTTTTCTTTATCACATTGTTTACTTGTATTTTTTAGCAAGATGTCATTCTTTGAACTCATAAGCTAGGGACTTCAAGTTACAATAGAAATTTCTTCTCCAACTTCCCCAGCAGGTCTTTATGTGGCCTGTCTTTAAATAATTTTGAAGATGGATTCACTGTTCCGTGTGCTGGCCCATTCCATCTTTGGGCAGCTATACCTGCTGGAAAGCTCTTTCTTTTAAGCAGAAATTTGCTTCTCTATCCTTTTCTCCACAAGACTGCTTGCTTCCAGGATCTCCCAGAGCTGCTTCCAGTAGAAGTCAAGTAAGGATGCTCCACTTGGAGTAAGCACTGTCCTCTGCCAGTGTAAGGGCACCTTTATCACAGTCACTCTGCAGCCTCTCCTCTTGCCATAATCCCATCAGGGAGGGCCTTCTTTTAAATTAAGATATAATTGGCATATAACATTATATTGGTTTCAGGTGTACAACATAATGATTCAATATATTTATATATTGTGAAAAGATCACATAATAAGTTTAGTTAACAGCCATCACCAGATAGTTATCATTTGTTTTTACGTGATGAGCACTTTTGAAATATATTCTCTTCGCAGCGTTCAATTATAAAATACAGTTTTATTAACTATAGAGCCACCATGCTGCACTTACAGTCCCAGGACTTGTTTATTTTGTAACTGCAAGTTTCTATCTTTTCACCACCATCACCCATTTTGCCCACCACCCATTCCCCACCTCTGGTAACCATCAACCTGTTCTCTGTGTCTATGAGCTCAGTTGTTATTGTTTGGTTGTTTTTTTGTCTTAGATTCCACATATAACTGAGATCAAATGGTGTTTGTATTTTTCTGTCTGACTTATTCCATTTAGCATAATGCCCTCAAGCCCATCCATCTGGCTGTGAATGGCAGAAATTTCTTCTTTTTATGGCTGAATAATATTCCATTGTATATATGCACCGTATCTTCTTAACCCATTCCTCTATGGAACACATTTGTTTCCATGTCTTAGCTATTGTGAATAATGCTCTAATGGGTGCAGAAAGTGTTTCCAGTTATTTTTTTTTCCCATTTCCTTCATGTAAATTACCCAGAAGTGGAATTGCTTGATCATATGGTAGTTTCATTTTTAATTTTCCTGATTATACTTATTAATAAACATTGTAGCAGGTGGAGACCCAAGATTCTATTTATTAAAATTCAACTAGCAAATCTTAAGTGTTATATATCATGCTAGGATCTGATAAAACACTAACAACAATTTTAGTAAAAATTTAATTTATGAAATCACTATAATAATTCATTAAACAAAACTTTAAAAATCAAGATCCTTGTGTGTGTGTTAAATTTTATTTATTTAACACACAGGTATTTGGTATCTTCTTATGTACCAAGTGCTCCTCTAGAGTGATAAGCATTTTACAAAAATGAATAAGATTCATTGATCCTCTCTTTGAGGAAACCCTTTCTGGTGACTCCTTTTAACCTTAAATTTCCATGGCTCTGGAAAAAAAAAAAAAAATCAGACCATAAGGGAATCCTTTGCTGAAAAAGGCACATAACAAGGATAAGACAATGGGGCAATTGTGAGCAGGATAGTGGAGGAGAGGCGGGAGGTTTAGCAAGTTAGGTAGGAGAAAGAATTACGTAGAAAGGATAGAAGCTGGATTCCTGAGCTCTGAAGATAAAACTGGTTATGGAGCATGATGTCATAGAAACACTATGGATTTCAGAGGTAAGCAATGAAGATCCAAATCCAAAATCCCACACTACTAATTAGAAAAGTTGTTTAACTTTCAGCCATCAACCATTCTAAACCCCTATCTCCTCATCTAAAGAATGAGGATAACCACACATACTTCTGTGAATAAAATGAGAGCAAGACAAATATGAAATATCTGACACACATTGACCAAAAAACAAAAAATTCCCATATTAGATGAAACCTACAAAGCAGACCATTGCTCTGATCTTCACCGATTTGTTCTTACACCTGATGGTCCTTTTCCTCTTGACAAAGGAGTCTTGGAGATTGGAACCTCAGCATAATCAAATCCCATGGGCTCAAGCTCAAGTTCAACTGTTCAGAAAGGATATATCCCTTCCCCTTTCAACCAGGGGGCCTGGTTTCATTCTTCCTACACACACCTTGCCTTGGGCAAAGTGAAACAAATCCAGATATCAAGATGTTCACGGTGTAGGATGGGGGACACCCGTCTCCTAGTGTGTTTGTCTGTTTGCACAGCTGCAGTCGATTAGGTGAAGCCATAATTGTTTTATACTTTTGCTCAATGCTTAATCCTGGAGAAAGAAGAATGGATTGTTGGTTTTCCTTTTTCATCTTTCAGTATTTTTGTTTTGTTTTTATTTCTCATCATAATATTTAGATAGTATTTGTGTAAGGAAAGGCAACCATAATCAAACAGAGTGCTCTAAGGCACATTTACAAAAGCCTTTGCCTCAGAAATGCTTCATTTACCCAGACAGCAGGCAGTGGAGGGCATGGGAAAGTCTGTTTCTGTGGACAGGGAAGTAATTCATGCCAACTAGCTAGAGAATCTCTTTTTCAAAATGCTCCATATGTAATATGTAACATAATAAACCAAAGCAACAAGCAAACAGGAAGTACCATACACCTTCTAGGTGCTGCAGCATGCTAAGGACTGGAGGTGCCACAGTGAATAAGAGATGAGGCTCGGTGCCATGATTAGGATGAGGCATGTCAGATGCTTGCCTCAGGAGCAAAACTTAAGGGAATGCCCAAAGAACTCAATTATCAAGATAAAAAATATTTGATAAGGCAACATTTTTTAAAACAAAAACTGATGCAATAAAAAACCACAGTGCACAAAGTATTTTAAAAATATGATTTTACTTATAATTATTAGTTTAAAATGCATTTAAACTGCAAGAAAACTGCAAAAAAGTCACAAGAGTAGTAAAACAAAGGAATTTTTACAAGTCATGAAAGAAACCTAGACACTCAGTTTAGAAAACAAAAGATGGGGAAAATAGTAAGAAAAAATACATAGAAAGCAAAAGCCATATGGAACAAAACAATTATGAAAATAACCATATATGTTTTTCATCTCCTCTTTAAAGAATGTATAGAGCTTCTCCATTTTTGGCTACAAAGAGTATAATCAATCTGATTTTGGTATTGACCATCTGGTGAAGTCCATGTGTAGAGTCTTGTGTTGTTGGAAGAGTTGTTTGCTATGACCAGTGCATTCTCTTGGCAAAACTCTGTTAGCCTTTGGCCTACCTTTGTTTTCTTGAAGACTAGAGACCTCTTCAAGAAAATTAGAGATACCAAGGGAACATTTCATGCAAAAATGAGCACAATAAAGGACAGAAATGGTATGGACCTAACAGAAGCAGAAGATATTAAGAAGAGGTGGCAAGAATACACAGAAGAACCACAAAAAAGATCTTCATGACCTAGATAAACATGATGATGTGATCACTCAACTACAGCCAGACATCCTGGAGTATGAAGTCAAGTGGGCGTTAGGAAGCATCACTATGAACAAAACTCCTGGAGATGATGGAATTCCAGTTGAGCTATTTCAAATCCTAAAAGATGATGCTGAGAAAGTGCTGTACCCAATATGCCAGCAAATTTGGAAAACTCAGCAAATTTGGCCACAGGACTGGAAAAGGTCAATTTTCATTCCAATCCCTAATAAAGGCAATGTCAAAGAATATTCAAACTACCATACAATTGCACTCATCTCACACACTAACAAAGTAATGCTCAAAATTCTCCAAGCCAGGCTTCAATAGTACATGAACTGTGAACTTCCAGATATTCAGGCTGGGCTTAGAAAAGGCAGAGGAACCAGAGATCAAGTTGCCAACATCCATTGGATCATCGAAAAAGCAAGAGAGTTCCAGAAAAACTTCTCCTTTATTAACTGTGGCAAAGCCTTTGACTATGTGAATCACAATAAACTGTGGATACTCTTCAAGAGATGGGAGTAGCAGACGACCTGACCTGTCTCCTAAGAAATCTGTATGCAGGTCAAGAAGCAACAGTTAGAACTGGACAGGGAACAACGTACTGATTCCAAATCAGGAAAAGAGTATGACAAGGTTGTATATTGTCACCCTGCTTACTTAACTGATGCAAAATGCCAGGCTGAATGAAGCACAAGCTGGAATCAAGATTGCCAGGAGAAATATCAATAACCTCAGATACACAGATGACACCACGCTTAGGGCAGAAAGTGAAGAAGAACTAAAGAGCCTCTTGATGAAAGTGAAAGAGGAGAGTGAAAAAGCTGGCTTAAAACTCAACATTCAGAAAACTAAGATCATGGCCTCTGGACTCATCACTTCATGGCAAATAGATGGGGAAACAATGGAAACAGTGACAGACTATTTTTGGGGGCTCTAAAATCACTGCAGATGGTGACTGCAGCCATGAAATTAAAGATGCTTGCTCCTTGGAAGATAAGCTATGACCAACCTAGACAGCATATTAAAAAGCAGAGACATTACTTTGCCAGGGAAGTTCTGTCTAGTCAAAGCTATGGTTTTTCCAGTAGTCATATATGAATGTGAAGTTGGACTATAAAGAAAGCTGAGCACTGAAGAATTTATGCTTTTGAACTGTGGTGTTGGAGAAGACTCTTGAGAGTCCCTTGGACTGCAAGGAGATCCAACCAGTCCATCCTAAAGGAGATCAGTCCTGAATATTCATTGGAAGGACTAATGCTAAAGCTGAAACTCCAATACTTTGACCACCTGATATGAAGTACTAACTCATTGGAAAAAACCCTGATGCTGGGAAAGATTGAAGGCAGGAAGAGAAGGGGACGACAGAGGATGAGATGGTTGGATGGCATTACCACCTCAGTGGACATGAGTTTGAGTAAGCTCCAGGAGATGATCATAGACAGGGAAGCTTCGCATGCTGCAGTCCATGGGGTCACAAAGAATTGGACATGACTGAGCAACTGAACTGAACTTAAAGAATGAGATTAATATTAACTTCTAAAATAAATATCCCTTCATTGAAGTTTGTAAATAAAACTGAGAGTAAAAATATACTCATTTTTTGACCCCAGAATCATACTTCAGGGAATCTATCATATGTGAAACTAAAATATGGAAAAAGCATTGCTTATACCAAAAATATTGAAAGATCTTTTGACCGAATATTATTCAATCATTATAAGTAATGTTTATGAAGACCAAGCAATGTTAAAAAAAAAAATGACTGACAACTTAATGAAGTGAAAAAACTGGGAAGCATAAATTCATGCATGCTGCAATGACAACTACATAAAAATTTCATGGAAAACAAAAACTAAATATAAACACACTAAAATTATAATAATGATTCTATTTTAGTGGTAGAAATTTAAGTTCATTTCCCTTCCTTCCTTACTCCTCTTTTCCTTATTTTCTTCATCTCTCTTTCTTCCTTCCTTCTTGTTTAAAGAATGGTATTTTATATTTGATACTGGGTATATTGTATATTACACTGCATTATTCAGGGTCCAGGAAGAAAACAAGTGGCATGCTCAAGAGATAATTGAAAAGTATTTAATTGCAAGACTACTCACAGGAGTGTGGTCAGAGTTAAAGAGAAGCAACAAGAGATGACAAAATACCTTGATGTCTAGCAATACCTGAAAGTTGTTACTATTCCTAAGTCAGAAGAAAGGAGGAAGCAGTTTTTAGAACCAAGAGAAAACCGGAGCTGCTGGAGAAAATTGTCCCCAAAGAAGAACAATGTCTATAAAAGTGTAGAATGGATGGGAGTAAACATAGAATCTCTCTCCTCCCTCCTTCCAGTCTCCTGTTAATGGCTTCCATTGGTTGAATGTAGCTGAATGATAGAGAAGAAGGGTATGTAGATGATTCAGTCTGTTGAGGTCAGCTTCTTGGGGTACAGAGCAGGTGAAAAGAAGGGTGAACAGTGGATCTGGAGGGAAAAGAGAATATACGCCATAAAATCATTGTATCATTTTTATTTCTAAAATGGAAAACATATAAATTAAGAAACTGATGGCATTTGAAACTCACTTCTCTCACCCATCAAATGCAGATAAAAATAATTCATAAAGTTATTGGGTAATCTTGAAAGTAAGCAACATCTGTTAATTTGCTTTGTCTATATTATAATAAACATTATAATACATGTGTTTATGGTGGTGGAGCTGGCGGTGGCAGTGGTGGTCATGGGGGTGCTGATGATGCTGTATCTAATGGTGACAGTTGTCATGAGGGTATTTGTGGCGGGAATGGTGATGCTGATGACGGAGGCAGTGTACATGAGGGTGAGGGGAGCCGTGATACCAGCACTCTTGGTGGTGCTTGTGTCAGTACATTATCCTGTTACATGCAATGTGAGTTTCATAGGTTATCAAAAGTTATCCTTAAACCCATATCGTCTATGGGATGAGGGCCAATCAGATGGTAAAACGTGGATCCTTCAGGGCCCATGTCTATTCTCCTTTAATCCACAGAAAAATGGAATTCAATCCAGAGTACATTCACTGAGAAACTACCATGTGAGGTCTTCAGAAAGGAAGGGAAGTTTCTACCTTTGTAGTTTTTATAGCCTGAGAGCAAGAACAGGAGACAAATATGCAATACTGCAGACACAGCATCCCTGGCTGAGAATACGCTCTTTCTACTACCTAACCAAGTGCCTAGAACATAAAGAACCTTAAAAAAATTTAAGGGGTGAATGAAAACTTAGTAATTATGGAAATACAGCTCAATTGTGATTGTGTAGAGGATGACTGAGTACTTAACTATTCTAACCACTTCCTTAACTCAATCTTAACAACAGTCTTATGAAATAGATACAAATATTATTCTCATCATACAGATATGACAACTGAGGCACAGATAAAGCAAATGGTTCTACATTGCACAAATTTACAAGAGAATAACTTGGGATCCAAACCCGGAGACTTCAGTGCTAGAGCATGGGCTCTCTCCCTAATGGCCTCAGAGAAGGCTTCTTCGTGGAGGAAACAAAATTAGATTTAAGTCTAGAGAATTCGGTAATGACAGGAAAATCCTAGGAAGGGCCATTCAAGGCAAAGGAAATAGCATACAGCAAAGGCCCCGAGGAAACCACAGAAGAGTCTGAATGATATTCTCAGAGATAAGCTTCAGGAAGGTAATCTGGAACTCAGTTTATAGGTGGATTGCGTGAGCTCACGTTTAGAACAATGAAATAAACAAAAAGTAAGTTGGAATAAATTATGCCAGATTCTTTAAGACCAACTGAGGATGTGGGATTTTTTGTTTGTTTCTTTTGTTTGTTTTATATTCAGAGGGAGCTCTCTTCTGGCTTACTTGCAAAAATGAGCAAACTGGTGAGGATAGGGAGGATGCATGTTTGTAAATTTGATGCTGTTTTTGCCATAAGCCTAACCAGCAATCCAGCATCACAGCAAGAAGCAGGAATGAGCTTGCTGACAGTCCTATCTTACACATAGGCAGCAACACTCAGTGTGGGGATGGAGGCGGGGTGCTGTAACAGAGAGCAATGAAGGACCGAGATGGGAACAGCTTCTCAATCCCAGGAAGGAATTGGGTAGGAAACCAGAGCTGGGCTAGGTTTCACAGGAGAGCATGGCCAAGCTCCAGCATAGGGCAACTCAGGGAAATTCCTCTCCTGTTTCCTGTTTTCCAGCTCTGTTTATTAGCCCAGCCCACCTGCTCCAGCTCTGCTCCCTCCTCCAGCACCTAAATACACAGCAGTACCTCTGATTGTTTCTACTACATTAAGACTGGCTGGAAAATGTGAACAGTCACTCTACCTTAGGACAGGAAGATGAATGCGTTACAGGGAAATTATTCTAAAATCTCAAAATAAAACTATAATCTCAGGAACACAAAAGAGAAAAATACACACACACACACACACACACACACACACACACAGGGAAATGAATAAGAAACCCCTCTGTGTGTCTTTTCATTTGGCTGTGTTTCTTTCAATAAAAATGTTCTTTGGGAAATATTCAGAGTGAGAATTTCTCTACTGGCACCAAGGTGGATGTGTTTGGGCTCCCTTCTCAGACCACCAGGGCACTTCGAATCAAGCGCAGGAGGTTAAGTGTGGTTACCTGCAGTGGCCTTGCTGCCAGCCTGGGCCAGACACCTGGTCTCTCCACTTTCCCTGCCTGTTTCATCTATCTTATTCAACAGGCAGGTGCAAGACCTTGCTCTACCTCAGCCGAGTCACTTCATACCTTGTTTGCCTCAGTTTCCTCAGCCTGAAATGGGGCTAAAATGGCTTGCTGAACAGACCTCACTGAAGTAAACAGACCCATTCTCACTTGGGTTGTAGGGGCAAGTGAGTGAAGGTATGGACTGCTTATAGACAAACAGCAAGAGGGGGACATTTTAGGATACTGCTGCTGCTGCTGCTAAGTCACTTCAGTCATGTCCAACTCTGTGCGACCCCATAGACGGCAGCCCACCAGGCTCTGCCACCCCTGGGATTCTCCAGACAAGAACACTGGAGTGGGTTGCCATTTCCTTCTCCAGTGCATGAAAGTGAAAAGTGAAAGTGAAGTCGCTCAGTCATGTCCGACACTTAGCGACCCCATGGACTGCAGCCTACCAGGCTCCTCCGTCCATGGGATTTTCCAGGCAAGAGTACTGGAGTGGGTTGCCATTGCCTTCTCTGGTTTTCGGATGGGTGCTTCTCATAAATGGGGCAACTGCTGCTGCGAAGTCGCTTCAGTCATGTCCAACTCTGTGCGACTCCATAGACGGCAGCCAACCAGGCTCCCCTGTCCCTGGGATTCTCCAGGCAAGAACACTGGAGTGGGTTGCCAGTTCCTTCTCCAATGCATGAAAGTGAAAAGTGAAAGTCAAGTTGTTCAGTCGTGTCGGACTCATAGCGACCCCATGGACTGCAGCCTACCAGGCTCCTCCACCCATGGGATTTTCCAGGCAAGAGTACTGGAGTGGGGTGCCATTGCCTTCTCCTGGCACCCTCCAAATGCTGTTTGGTGCCAGGAAGGTGGGACTCAAAGGAAACTGACAGCCAGTAGATATTTAGCAAAAGATACTTTGCTTACTTTTACCGTGGAGAAACACTCTAAACAAAAATAAGGGACCCATTCAATAGTACCAATGTGATAGTCACATATGAAGAATTCAGTTTTCATACATTCATTTAAATTTTTATAAATACTTAGCAAATGTCCAGTGTACCTTCGGGCCTTAAATTCTGACATATAATAGTGAAAAAGCAACAAATGGATACATCTCTTCCCCAACAAATCTGCATTTCAGTGGAGGAGACAGACATAAGCAAACATATACACGCATGCATGCATACATGTTCTGATTGATGCTATAGAGAAAAAGAGTAGATTTCTCTGATGAGGACCCCAGAAGCTTCATAAAGCCCACTCTGTGAAAGCAACATTTGAGCTAAGATCTAAAGATTGAGCAACAGCTGACTTGGTGAAGAGTGACAGAAAGAGCATCCCAGGCAGAGGGAGCAGCCTGAGGTAGAAAAGCATTTGACAAAGAAGTCAAACTGTTTCAAGTGCAGTGAGCAAGGGTACAGGATGGGGCTGGAGAGGTGGGGAGAAGCCAGACCACGCAGGGTCCCAGATGTGATGTGAAGATCTGTGAGTTTTAGCTTAGCTGCCATGGGAATGCACTGGACTATCCTGACCAGGGAAGCCACACGACCCATGAGACTAGAAACAATGAGACCTGGTAGGAGGCTGCTGCCACAGTCTGAAGAGACATGAGATTAAGGAGAACTGAAGCAAAGGCAGCACAGGTGAGAGGAGCTTAGCTAGGGGTAAGATGCAAAGGCTTTGGGGCCATTGATATGGAATGAAAAGGTAGAGAATGCAGCAAGAAAAGTTCTAAAATTCTACATTGAGCAACCAGGTGGATTTAAGTGCAATTCATGTGATGAGGAATATGATGGGGAAGCTGCTTTGAGGAGCTCATGTTCCAACACGCAGAAAGGATTTCAATTGTTTGAGTGCCATGCTCGATGTATATGCAAGGTCTTATGGAAGCAGAAAGGAAGAAGCCTATGAATCTGGCTGGGATTGGAGGAAAAGGAATCACAGAAGAGATATCACTGGAGATGGATCCTGAAAGATCAGGTGTATTTAACAGACAGCAAAGGGAAGAAAGATCTTTTAGGAAGAGGAACAGCATTTTAAAACTATGTGTTATACTGCCAATCCTATAAAACATTTCAGAGAATTAAGTAATACAATTTACATGGAAATAAGTGCCCAAAACTGTTTTGGGATTCATTGATGGTGTTTACACCATTGTGACCAACCAATCCAACAGCCTGTATTGTACATGTACATCAATCTCTTTCTTTATCAATTGAAAGGAGAATAAACACTTATTGGCTTCTCTGAATCTTTGCAAGACACCTGAGATAAATACATGAAATGATGAACCCCCATGGACCTGCAGGGCTAGCTATGGAAGGCTGCCAAAGGAAATTACACCTGATCCTTGAGCAATATGGATTTGCACTGTACTGGCCACTTTTACGGATTTTTTTTTCAATGGTGAATACTACAGTACTACACAACAAGATCTTCTGCAGGTTGAATCCATGAATATAGAACCACAAATGTGGAGGAAGCGTAGGTGCAGAGGGCTGACTATAAGTTATATGTGGACTTTCAACTGCACAGAGGGTCAGTGCCCCAAGTCGTTCAGGAGTCAGCCGTAATGCATAAGGGTAGCTGTCTTTATGCTTCACCTTTTAAAATATATGCTTTTATGTTTTAAAGTATAGTTTATTTTGAAATTCCCCACTCCCTCCTTCTGTCTACATGACTCCTCAGAAGCCAGCATGGGACTCAGCATAAAAAGGTGCTCAACAAAGGTTAAGTAAACAATATGCATCAATAGAGCATTTATGGGGAGCCTCCTATTTTCCAGAGATTATATTAGGTCTGAAGGTATAGATATAGTTAAAGCAAAGGTCCTGTCCTCAAGAAAGTCACAGATAAATCTAAAAGAATAAAAACATATGTTCACATACTTACACACAGCATGATAAATGTGTCCAAATAAATATATATATAGTGTCTCTCCCACCCCTAAATTCAGAAGTTAACAGAATACAGCCAAAGCAAAATATTTTTCAATCCATAAGCATTTGCAGGCTTGAAATTGCCAAAGCAGAAACTTGAGGGTACAAAATCAGGTGAAAGTACAGTCACTGGAATTCCTTGAAGTTACCCATAAATATTCTCCAAGCCTTTCCCCAGTCCTACACCTAGTCATAAATCCCCCTGCTTCTTTTCAAGAACTTTTACATTTGATCAACGATGCAGAGTGATGTTTAAACCAGGCCATTTGGAATATTCAATTTTCATACATAGTTTTAAGATTTTAATTTCCACTCTGAAAGCTGGCTTGGATTTTCCCTGTCCGGAAATAAATCAAGATTTCTAAGACATGAAAGAAGTCTCCAAGCCCAGAAGGGCTTTCTGAACATTCAGCCTGGTTGCATTGCTTAGTCAAGTCATACGTACAAACAACTTACCTCTCACCTCATCTTGGTCCTGGGGGGGACAGCCTAAAAAACTGGCAGCTCATGTGCTGAGAGAAAAATACCCAGCACTCAAGATCAATCTGTCAAAAAAAGGCAAGAATCATTGATAAAAGGAGAGAGAGACTAACTCAGAAATGTTGTGAAACATTTACCCAACCAGTCTGAAACTAATTGGACCCTCTACTTAATCTCTTTCTCCCCTCCTTGTCAAGCCAGTGGCCACAGAGCTATAAGGGAATGGCTAGGTCTTAGCAGTAGAATGGATGATGTGTACAGGATATTGCTAATATATCACAGAATCAGAGCATGTTAGAGCTGAAAGAATCCTTGGAGTTCAGTTAGCCTGGTTTGGAGGGGTAGCACTAGGGAAGCAAGAAGAGTCCTGGACTTGATCAGACTGCAACAGGGCACGAGCCTCCACTCTTGTTATTTTCAAGCTACAAGCTCTTAAGGAAGTCATTTCAACCTCTCTGAAAATTATATTTCTCATCTGTCAAAAGAGAAAAATGTCTTACTCTTAGGGATTCATAAGAGTACAATAATATAAGTAAATGCACCATGTTCCACTGAACATGGAAATAGGTGAGAAATTAATATTATTTGTAGAATAATAGCATTATAAAGAATCCAACAAATACTACCTGAATTCAGTCAGTAATAGAGCAGACTTAACTAAAACTTCACCTAACTGACCTGATAGGATCAATAGTTGCCATTCATTTTGTAAAAGATGAAGCCACACCATGGCACAGAGGATATCTAAGGCTGGTGGACTTGTTCCTAGAACACCAAAAACTTACTTTTCCCTAGTTCAGTGATAAGCTGATCAAAAGTTAGTGATATTTGTTCCCATACTCTTTATTCTAGTTATATTTCTTAATGTTGTTAGAAACATTGATTAAATATCATGTAAACTAATAAAAAACAAGCTTTTATATAGCTAATTGTTGTTTATATGAAAATACAGATGATTGCTATATATCAACTATTTTAAAGGCAATGTGGTAAAAGACAATATTATCAAATTAGTAATGAGCAAGACCACTGATGCTTTCAAACTATGGTGCTGGTGAAGACTCTTGAGAGTCCTTTGGAGAGTGAAGAGATCAAACCAACCAATCCTAAAGGAAATCAACCCTGAATATTCATCAGGAAGACTGATGCTGAAACTCCAGTTCTTTGGCTGCCTGATGTGAAGAGTTAACTCATTGGAAAATACCCTGATGCTAGGAAAGATTGCTTATAGGAGGAAAAGGGAGTGACAGAGAATAAGATGGTTGGATGACATCACCAAGTCAATAGACATGAGTTTGAGCAAACTCCGGGAGATAATGAAAGACAGGGAAGCCTGGCGTGCTACAGTCCCTGAGGGCTGCAAAGAGTCAGACACGGCTTAGCAACTGAACATCAACAAGACCATTGTAAAAGACCAGAAGAAAAGTGTAAAAATCTAGGAAGCCTACATGTTCAAGTTTCTTTGAAATGTCCTTTACATCTTGCTTCAGTTTAAAGAAACTGAAAATATTAGAACTTATGAGCACAACCATTCAAGAGAGTCAACTGTGATCTCTAATCAGTGTGTGATCAATCACTCAGTGCGTGTGTGTGCTCAGTAACTCAGTTGTGTCCAACTCTTTGCAACTCCAGGGACTATGGCCTGCCAGTTCTCTGCCTATGGAATTTTTCAGACAAGAATTCAGGAATGGGTTGCCATTTCTTCCTCCAGGAATCTTCCTGACCCAGAGAGCAAACCTGTGTCTCCTACATCTCCTACATTGCAGGCAGATTCTTTACCACTGAGCCATCTGGGAAGCTCCCAATCAATGGATCCAAGGCCAAAGCAAAGATCTTGGCTCTGCTTTGAAAGACTATGTGAATTTTACCAACTCCCTGTACTCACTGGACTTGTAAGTGATTATTTGTTGTCATTTATATACCTGCCTATTTGCTGATCTATAGGAGCACTGAATATAAATCAGATTTAATAGGTGTTCCTTGCCATTGAGGAACCCACGATCTGGTTAAACATTTGTAAAATTTGAAATACTTACAGCTCAATCATAAACATAAAATTTAATTTATAATTATCCTGCAAGGGCAATGAAAGATAAGAAAACAAGATTTTTCAAAATAATTAGATTATTGTCTCTATTTGCCACTACCATAAACAATTCGGTTTTGTCTGTGATCCTGTGAATAGTTTCAGGGATAATGTTTCCTTATTATCAATTCACTTTCAGTGCTTAGAACACAGTAGGTTCTCAGTTGGTATGAGCAATTGTCATGAATGGTATGAAAAAAGAGAAACATAAACAGAATTTTGAGGTGGAATTAAATAAGAGGGGAAATCTGGAATGTAGGAAGAGATTCAGCAGAGGCCTGGGGGAGAGAAGGGGAGCTAGAGAATGAGCCCTGGATCCGTTTATTCTTGTAAGTATCTCTTGAACATCTTTTTAGACATAATGACCTATAAGACAGAACTGACCTGGGTTGTCTAGTCCAAACAATTTGGTTTTTAAATTTGAAGTAATTGCCATACTTTACATATCAGCAGAGTCCATGTACAGATTAGCAGTTTCCCCTAAAATATCAGAGGATCCAACAATGCCAGCATTCCCATACGGAAGCAACGGGCAGGCGCTTTTCTGTATAGTAACACTCTGCTATAGATAAGACATGACCACTCCCATATGTCATGGTCACCATGGCTCTCTGGTTGGCTACACTCGTTAACATTTCTGTGTGCCCCTTGGCAGTCCAGGTTTTGACCCTTTCTGGATCATGTGCATTGCACTGTAGTGATTCTTGGTCCCTGCCCTGGAAAGGCTATAGAAAAATAGGAAGTAATCCAGGTGGCAGGTGATATAAACGTCAACAAAGAAATGGCAATGGAAAAGGAAATAAACATATGTATCCCAGACATATTTCAAGGACTGAAATTATGGGAACCAGTGAAAGATCATGTCTAGGGGAAGGAGAGGCAGAGTTTAAAGTAATTTCAGGGATTGTAGCTCAAAACACCAAGAGCAAGGTGACTGAAATGGGATAATTAGGGAAGAAATCAGAAAAGGAAGGGGAGAGGAAGGGAGGGAGAAAGGGAAGAAGAAAGTGTTTAAGTGGCTACTCTACTGAGCATTTTCACATCAGCTGGTTTTAGGGGAAATATTAAGATAAATTTTGGACATACTGAGTGCTGGAGCTAGTATAATTTCCAGGAATGTTTTCTGATGGGCAACAGATAAGAAAACAGGAAATTCATCTCTTCAACAATTTTTAATAATAAAAGTAATAATCATAAAAAATATCCAATCTGCGTTGAACATGTACTCTATGCCAGTTACTATGCCAAACACTTCCTAGGTTTGATCAGTCTTTTGCAATCTTTCCAACAATTGTGAGACCTAGTAATAATAATAAAAACTGTAAACAATCATTGGTAATAGTGACATCCGAGTCATCATGCCAGATGCTGTTCTAGAAGTTTTACATATACTAACTCATTTGAGTTTTACAACATTCTTATGAGATAGGTATTTTGTCTACATTTTACAGATGAGAAAGCTATCAAGTGGAATTAGGTAAGTTTCCCAAGATTACACAACTAGTGAGTAATAACTTTGGACTTCCCACCCAAGTCTGTCTGAACTGCAATTAAAGCACTGAGCCACTACAGTCTAACACTCTGTGCCAGTAAATATTTTCGGCACTAATGACTCAAAAGAAAACAGGCAGTCTCTACCCTCAAGGAACTCACCATCTAAAGAGAGAAACAGATATGTATACAACACGGCAGGTTAATCTTCAAGAATCTTAGACATGCCTTTGTATCAAGCGCTCTGAAAGCAAAAGGTAAAGGAGCTGCGTGTCTCTGGTGGAAGGCAGGCAAGAAAATCTTCACATAATCATGGCACAAAGAAGCTGACTCTGGAAAGATGGAGACAAATTTGCCAGGCAGGGAAGAGAGGAAAATAATGGAAAGGGGCATAAAAATGTGGAAGTTTAAGCCTTCTTTGGGGAACATCAAGATATTCTGGATGGCTAAGAATTTGTAAATGTGGAAAAAGGCAGAGGAAAATGAAATATCAGAGCAGGCAGAGCTAGATTGAAAGACATCAGTGCCACACGATGCAATGAAGGGATGTAGAAAGGTAGTCTTGTGAGCACTGCCATGCACAAGGCGTGCATTTTTGTCCTGTAGGTAATGGAGAGAAACTAAAAGAATAACATACTCAGATCTGTATCAGAAAAAATGTCCCTCTCAGGCAACCAGGTGGACACTGGACTATGAACAGGCTAGATAATTAGAGAGGGTGGGTGTCTTTAGGAGACTGCAGCAATAGCCTGGATTAAAAACGATGAAGGCCCAAATCCAGAGGGTACAAAAAAAGGATAAATTAAAGAGAAATTTCAGAATTATTTTGCAAGGGTACTGTATCCTCTGGCTTTCAATTAACCATTTAAAAGATAATATGGCTGGTTAGCATCCACAAATTCAGTTCATTTTGCCTATGCTGAATTAAGGTGTTGTACTCAGCTGCAAGGAAAGTTGCTATTTTTGTCTCTTTATATTTATGTGCATGATCTAGCTCTTTCCACAAAGGATTTGAAGTGCCTGGAAAGTCACTAAATGAAGTGCAGCATCTGAAAAGTGGATTTTTTCTGAAAGAACTGATCTGGCAACATAAATTAGCCTCTCCCGTCAAATGAGGTAAGTTGAAGTTGAAGATATCAAGAAACATCCTTTACGTCAGCTTGAGACTGCAAATTACTATGCCTTCCTTTGTGTGGAAAAAGAAATGGCGAGAAAGTGTCTAATTTGCTCTATTGCTAAATTGAGCATTTCTCTATGAAAAAGAGGAAACATTGAAACCGGTGATGAGTTTCAAAAAGAATTTGCACATCCTTTCCTGGAGACACTTAATATTATATAAGACATATAAGTAAATCAAAACTAAACAAAGCAACACCATATTCCTAAAACAGATAAACTCTTAAGAATGTGAAACTTTTATATATATATATAATATATATATAGGGTTGGCCAAAAAGTTCATTCAGGTTTCTGTGCCATCTTAATTCATGCACAGCAGTTTTGATCTCTTAATTTAACTTAATTCTTTTATAACAACCTGAAAAAGAGTCTGGGAAAGAATTATTTTCTCCATTTTACTGATGAAAAAACCTGAAGGTCAGACTTTGAAAGCAATTTCCTCAAAATCTTCACAACTTTAAAACTTACTGACAAATTAAACTGAAACATCCGTTTTACTAATATTCACTTTAAGGAAAATGGAGTATGATAAAAATAACAGAACCTAGTATTAATATTTAGAGTGATCACTATGTGTCAGACACTATGCTGTGTACATTTTATGCATTCTCACATTTAATTTTCAAAGCATCCCATGATAGAGGCAGTATCACTGTTCCCATTTTACAGATGAGGAAACTGAGGCCAGAGATGGTGATTATACCAAAGTCACACAGGTAATTATTGGTGGACCAAACCCAGACATTCTGTGTCAAATCTAGCTCTTAATTAAGCAAACACTGAATTAAATCTTGCTTCTACTATTAACTGTCTGCTGCTGCTGCTGCTGCTGCTAAGTCGCTTCACTTGTGTCCAATTCTGTGTGACTCCATAGACCGCAGCCCACCAGGCTTCCCCGTCCCTGGGATTCTCCAGGCAAGAACACTGGAGTGGGTTGCCAGTTCCTTCTCCAATGCATGAAAGTGAAAAGTAACAGTGATGTCGCTCAGTCGTGTCCGACTCTTAGTGACCCCATGGACTGTAGCCCACCAGGCTCCTCCATCCATGAGATTTTCCAGGCAAGAGTACTGGAGTGGGGTGCCATTGCCTTCTCCGATTAACCGATTAACTGTCTAGCTTTGACTAAATTAATTCATTGTAGGAGCCTCTGTTAAACAAAATTGTGTATGTGTGTGTGCATGCACGTGTATGTGTGCCTAGTTCCACATCATAGACTTTGTAGGCCACGAGTAAACAGTACTTCCCCTATAACACATTGCCACTAGTCATTTTTATGGAAGAAATAACTATATTAGTTAATCTAATATAAAACCACAGCATTTGTATTGACAATGGGAAAAAAAGAACTATATCTTAAACTCATTTTAGAGTCATATTTCACTGCTAATCTCAAAGATTTCTCCCAGGTTTCTTAGGATAGAATTAAAATTTCCTTTTGAGAAGGAAAGAAAAACTACACTTGTTCAAATAATTAATTGTCTTGCCAACAAAAGCCCATTTATTATGGAATTCCCAAATGACTTAAGCATATTAAATCTGAGTTACTTAGTAATACTATAGTTTAAATAAGTAAAATCTTGTTAATCAAAGACGAGTCCCAAAAAATTCTCCTCTGAACACTGAAAACTTTAGAACCTCAAAATGGAGGCAACTGAATTTGAAATTATGTGATGTTTGAAAGTCACAGCTTGTCTCATGGTTTCCAACCCTTTCAGGTAAAAGTGTCCCTTTTGAAACATAAAAAAGAATTTGTGTACCACTACCTGCCATAATGAGAAAAGTAGTGATATTAGTTTATGTTAATTTTTAAAACTGCTGTTTTAAAAGTATGTGTATTCATTTGTGCATAATTTGCAGGTTTACTAATCCTAGGCACCCCACTCCAGTACTCTTGCCTGGAAAATCCCATGGACGGAGGAGCCTGGTGGGCTGCAGTCCATGGGGTCGCGAACAGTCTGGCACGACTGAGCGATTTCACTTTCACCTTTCAATTTCATGCATTGGAGAAGGAAATGGCACCCCACTCCAGTGTTCTTGCCTGGAGAATCCCAGGGATGGGGGAGCCTGGTGGGCTGCCGTCTATGGGGTCGCACAGAGTCGGACACGACTGAGGCGACTTAGCAGCAGCAGCAGCAGGAACAGTATAATACACTTCTATATACAAAAAATAAATGATAGAGCTTTGAGTTGCTAGACATTTTTTTAGCATACAAATTCTTGTGCTCATGAGTCCCTTCCAAAAAAATCTATAGCTTTTCACAGTGATCCACAGAGTAGAAAGCAATGTTCTAAAATATTAGGATTAGAAGGGACGTTTACTGTCATATAAACCATCTCAGTACCTAATAAATGCAACCCAGCTACAGCATTCTGTTTGCTAGGCATGTGTTATCTGTTTGAACACACTCAAAGCCCTGGGGGCAAGGAGCTAGAGTAGGGCAGGCTTGACCAAAGAGACAGGGGTGTGCTAGATAGCTCACAAGTTTATCTATCCTGCTGTGGAGATATTAAGAAACTATTTAGAAGGAGCTTAAATCTGCTTAAACGTCTCATTCCCCTATATGAGTCAGGACCCCCTCAGGAAAATCAAAACCACACTAGTGATGTCAAATAATGGGTGCAGGTAACACAAGCGCCTGGCTCCAAAAGAATCTGAAGGCAAAGGAAACCAAAGAGGGGGTGATAAATACTAGAGATTAGTGACTGCAGGAAGCTGCTACCACCGGTAGAGCTGGAGCCACAAAAGGAAGGAGGTAATAAGGGCAGAGCCTAGCGTCATACTCACTGCAGATTCAGCAGCCTCTGAGGTAGTGGGCAGCTACTGCTTCTGCTGCTGCAGCTTCTGTTATCCATCCGATACCCCTGAGGTCCATGGCCTCTGATAGTCACCAACAATTGCCCACCAGATCTACTACTGCTAGATGTACTGAAGATAGCAGCAGGACAGAGGCACCCCATTCTCCCAGAGAGAACGCCAGAAGCAGAAACAGAAGAAAATGACCTTCCTCCATACCTACCTCCTTTGTCCATTTCTATCCTTGCTTTACAGCCTAATTCTTCCCACTGGTTAAATAGATAGGGAAGCCATCAAGGGAGTTGGGCAAGTGTAGCTTGCAGAGGTCTAGCTTGCTGTGGTACAGGCATGGGCATGGCAAAATTGGCAGGGAGCTGACAGCAAAAGGCAAGCTAACCCTTCAGCTTCCTGGATGCAGTCTCACCCTCTTAGGCATATTTAACTTCCATCATAGTAGAAACATGATTCTACCTAATATGATGAACCTCTTTCTAGTACAAAGATCCTCTCATCCTTTTCAAAACACTAGAAGAGATAAAGCCTTGTCAACTACCATGAGTCAATTCCACCTGGAAATTCAATAACCTTAAAACTAAATAGAAAGGCAACTGCCACCAGTGCTCCTCATATAAAATACAAAGAGTAAAGGAAAGAGAAAAAAGGAGAAAAGGAATTGGGGTGTGTATGTGCGAGGTTTAATGTTTATCTGGCTAGGAGTTAGGCTACGTTTACCAATTGCTGTAGCTGTACGTGTCAAAGGTTACAATTTCCTGTGATGTCTTTTTTTGTCTTCCTTGTTTTGGATTTACTCAGAGACTCCTTAAATAAGGTCTGAGGCTTGCAATTCCTTTAGCTATAATCCTCTATTATTATTTAGTAGCCCAGTTGACATTGTGGTAAGTAGTACGGGCTCCAGCAGTTATCCTGGGCTGCTTCTCCCAGTGAGCTGGAGTCTCTGAATTCACATGACTCTCGTTTTCAAAGTGGCGGATTAGATTACCTTGTGCCTCCTTAATATAAGACAAGTTGTTGATTTCCAGTTTGTTCAATGTTTTTTTCTTATAAAATGGGAGTAATGACTTCTAAGGTCTTTATATATCAGACCAGAAACTAGAATTCTCATTGCCTTTCACTTATGAAGGATATCTTTTTTTCTGGATGTAGAAATTTAGTTTGACAACTTTCTTTTAGCACATTAATGAAATTGTTCCATTGTCTTCTGTTTTGCATCACTCCTGAAAAGAATTTGGTAGTCCTTTTATTTGTATATAATGTGTCTTTTTCTCTGTCCAGTTTTAATATTTTTTCTTTATTGCCAGCCTTTAGCAATTTGGTAATCTTGTGCCTAAGTGGTTTTTCTTTCAGGTGTGTTTATCCTATTGAAATTATTGGAGAAATTTTGGCATTTATTTCTTTAAATAATTTTTCTACCATCACCTACCACACCATCAGCCTCACTAATTATATGAATACTGAATTAGTTTATGTTTTCTCAATATCATTGAGGCTCTGTTTATTTTATTTCTTATGGTTCTTTTCTCTATGTGCTCTCACTTGGATAGTTTCAAGCTTGCTAATCTCTTTTTAGTAACCCGATTCATTAGATATTTTATTTATAATATTTTATTTCTCATCTCTTGAATTTACATTTAATTTTCTTTATATCTTTTATTTCTTGACTCAGATGTTTCTATTATTATTTAAATTCTTGAAAATATTTATAATAGCTGTAGAGTCTTTGTCTGCTAATTCCACTGTTTCTGTTACTTCTGGGCTTATATCTACAGATTGACTTTTCTTCCAGCTATGGGTGACATTTTTGTTACTTTGCACGTCTAGTAAAACTTTATTGGATGCTGGACATTATAAGCTTTACATTATTAAATATTTGGCTTTTATTGTCTCCATTTAAAGAGTGTGAAAGTTCGTGTTGTCAGGAGTTTAATTTGCTTGTGAATCAGCTTGACGTTTTCAAGCTTTATTTTTAAACTTCGTAAAGGGAAATCTAGAATACTCTGCTCAGTTCAGTTCAGTCCCTCAGTCAAGTCCGACTCTTTGCCACCCCATGAATCGCAGCACACCAGGCCCCCCTGTCCATCACCAATTTCCGGAGTTCACTCAGATTCACGTTCATTGAGTCAGTGATGCCATCCAGCCATCTCATCCTCTGTTGTCCCCTTCTCCTCCTGCCCCCAATCCCTCCCAGCATCAGGGTCTTTTCCAATAAGTCAACTCTTAGCATGAGGTGGCCAAAGTACTGGAGTTTCAGCTTTAGCATCATTCCTTCCAAAGAAATCCCAGGGCTGATCTCCTTCAGAATGGACTGGTTGGATCTCCTTGCAGTCCAAGGGACTCTCAAGAGTCTTCTCCAACACCACAGTTCAAAAGCATCAATTCTTCGGCGCTCAGCCTTCTTCACAGTCCAACTCTCACATCCATACATGACCACAGGAAAAACCATAGCCTTGACTAGACGGACCTTTGTTGGCAAAGTAATGTCTCTGCTTTTGAATATATTATCTAGGTTGGTCATAACTTTCCTTCCAAGGAGTAAGCGTCTTTTAATTTCATGGCTGCAGTCACCATCTGCAGTGATTTTGGAGCCCAGAAACATAAAGTCTGACACTGTTTCCACTGTTTCCCCATCTATTTTCAATGAAGTGATGGGACCAGATGCCATGATCTTCATTTTCTGAATGTTGAGCTTTAAGCCAACTTTTTCACTCTCCTCTTTCACTTTCATCAAGAGGCTTTTTAGTTCCTCTTCATTTCTGCCATAAGGGTGGTGTCATCTGCACGTCTGAGGTTATTGATATTTCTCCCGGCAATCTTGATTCCAGCTTGTACTTCTTCCAGTCCAGCGTTTCTCATGATGTACTCTGCATATAAGTTAAATAAGCAGGGTGACAATATACAGCCTTGACATACTCCTTTTCCTATTTGGAACCAGTCTGTTGTTCTATGTCCAGTTCTAACTTGCTTCCTGACCTGCATACAGATTTCTCAAGAGGCAGGTCAGGTGGTCTGGTATTCCCATCTCTTTCAGAATTTTCCACAGTTGATTGTGATCCACACAGTCTGCTACTATGGCATAAACTTTCTTGGGTCTTTACAGAATGGCCTAGACAGTCAACAAGTTCTCTACTTTGGCACCTGAAACTCCCAGATATTTGAGGGCTCCGTGAATTGTTTGGCTTATACCTACTTGAAGCATACTTTTTGCCAGATACTCGTTCTTGCTTGACCTTAGAGAGTCCCACCCTGTACATGCACAGGATTGTATTCAGCCAGACTCAAAAGGATCCCTATGCATTGTACTGGATCTCTTTCTGGGCTTTCTTTCCTCCTCTAAGGCACTCAGCCCTGCATTTCAAGTCAGTGAGCCCTCCTCCAGACATCTACTTGTTTTCTCAGCTCAGTGAAACTGTGAAGCTGTGCTTGGGTTCCTGTCCCACACTTCAGAGAATACCTCCAGACTGAAAGCCAATTGATTGTAGGGTTCACCTCATTTGTTTATCTTCTCTTAGTAAAATTCCATGTTTTCCTGTGTCTGAAAACAGATGACTCATGTATATTGTTCAGTTTTTCTAATTGCTTATGACCAATGAACAAGCTATAATACTAATTATAAATATTTTTATCTTTTCATTCTAGCAAAAAGTATATAGGAGATTCCACAGGTTCATTTATGCATTAATTTAACAAAGAGTTATTAAATACCTAACAAGTTCCTGGCACTGTTCCCCAAGAAAAAGCAGAATGGTAACCTGGGAAAAGTCTAACATTTGGAGTCAAGAGATCTGGGCTTCAATCTAGGTTCTCCATTTATTCACTTTGTGACAAGTTATTTAACCTCTCTGAGACTCATTTCCTTACTGTTAGACCAGGATAATATTATGCCTACTTTGCAGGATTATTGGTAGAGCTACATATATTGTATGTAAAACAACTAGCCAATTCCTGGCACATGGCCTAAACCTGATTGATTGCAATTATTATTTTTATCAAATGCACTATGGAAAGAATTGAAGGTACAATAAATCAACAGACTGGGGTGGAAAAGAAATGCCTTCATTGGAGGCTAATAATAACCCTATGCCTGAAAGTAAAGGCATAAACTGGGAGACATCCAAGAGAAAGAAAGAACAATGAAAACTGAGAGCTTAAAGAAATAAACTTTCCATCTCTGGTTCAGGGACAGTCTCAATTCTCAGTATGCAACCTGAGAATTCCAGTATAAGGAATACAGGCACACTTAGGCACTGAAAGGCAGGCTAGTAGCTACTGATAAAGCAACCAGATTCCTTAAAGGCAGAAGATGGAGCATCAGAAGTGATGGGATCTCTATATCAAGAAAGTACATGTAAAATAGATAAAGACTGATGCTCCTCAGTGTCAGTCTCCATAAATTGAGTAGAGAGCCACAGGAAACCTGAGATTTCATGACACGCAGAAAGATTTTGCCAACTTTATGGGCCAAATGTGAAAATAATAGTGTTTCCAAATTATCAAACTTGGTAGCAAAATTCTTTGAGTGTGTGTTTCATGTTTCAGAACTAGTTAGAGTGGCAAGAAAAGATTGAAGGTGAAAGAAGAGGAGTAAATGTTAACTCATAAATAATCCATGTCACTAATTAACTGGAGATTGAAAGGAAAGAATGAATGATATAGGTGTTAAGGTTTACATCAGGCCATTTCCCAACTCACACCAAAATATACTTTTTATGCTTTCTGCTTCAACATTATTTTTCTGTGTTCAAATAAATTAACATTGTGTTATTTCCTAGTGTTCTGATTTATTGACTCAATGATGACTTTTCTTTATGTCATATTAGCATCATATTGTTATTGCTGCTGCTGCTGCTGCTAAGTTGCTTCAATCGTGTCCGACTCTGTGCGACCCCATAGACGGCAGCTCACCAGGCTCCCCCGTCCCTGGGATTCTCCAGGCAAGAATACTGGAGTGGGTTGTCATTTCCCTCTCCAATGCATGAAAGTGAAAAGTGAAAGTGAAGTTGCTCAGTCTGACTCTTAACGACCCCATGGACTGCAGCCTACCAGGCCTCTCCATCCATGGGATTTTCCAGGCAAGAGTACTGGAGTGGGGTGCAATTCCCTTCTCCTCATATTGTTAATATGTGCCCTCTAATAGATTCTCAATAAGTATTTCAAGTATTAAAGTTTGAATGAATCAATGAATGAAAAGGAAATTAAAATTTCTCATATAATTAGCAAGAAAAATTATGAAAAGGTGACTTTTTCAAATGGAGTAGACCACTCAGCAATCAGAACTCTGATGCTTATTAAATCTGGGGCACATTTCTGTGCAAAAATTTTAAACAAATCATCTCCCTCTCCCTTCCCTCACCCAATTTAACCATAGAAAATACAAATAGCCATGGTTATTTTGAGAAGAACTCTCAGAGGCACTAACAGCAGGAAATAAACCAGGACAATCTGTGGGATGAGAACTTGATGAAATTTGGGGAATTTTATATAACATTCTCATTTTGGTTGGGTTTGACTTTATTAAATTAAGATTCCTTAAAACACAAGCCAATACCAGTGAATAGATTCAGACATAAATAGGCCATGTTAAATGACATTCCATAAGGAAAGCTGTTCAAGTGATTTTTGTCCTCCAACTTTATTAGAACAATCAAATGTGGTTTATTTATCAGTGACAGTCCTAGTATTATTCCTTAAAGTGGATTTCTTGGAGAGTAACCAAATTACATTATCAAATAGACCCATATATTGTTTTCTATGTGGTTAATTTAAGAACAATTACGAATGACATTTTACAAACAATAGTAATAATTGAATTGCTTTTAAAAACTACCTGACTTAGAGCCAATGGGTCCATCATCTAGCCTGCTCTGAATTGCATTGCCCAACTTCTCTGGCACTTTATTATGCCAAAGTGTCACTTTTGATATCTCGGGTGTTATTACTACTTAAGCAGACTTCTAATTTCCCTGACCATATACAATTGCTTGAAACTTTAGAACCAAACTGGTATCAATTGTTCTTTAGGAGATTATGCACCATACAGAGACATCCTCTAAAATGTCTAACACCGGTTACTTATCCTGGGGACAGTACAAATCTTTATTTCCTTGGTTATGCAAAACCATCTCTTTCTAGTCTATCTTCCTTAGCCATTCTGTAGTCAATATTTATTTTTATCTGAAGCCAAAAGCTTCCCTATCACACCTTTGCTCTAATAGTATCAGTTCAGTTCTGTTGCTCAGTCGTATCCAACTCTTTGTGACCCCATGGACTGCAGCATGCGAAGCTTCCCTGCCCTTCATCAACTCCCAGAGCTTACTCAAACTCATGTCCATCGAGTCAGTGATGCCATCCAACCATCTTATCCTCTGTTGTCCCCTTCTGCTCCTGCCTTCAACCTTTCCAAGCATCAGGGTCTTTTCCAATGAGTCAGTTCTTTGCATCAGGTGACCGAAGTATTAGAGTTTCAGCTTCAGCATCAGTCCTTCTGAATGAATATTCAGAACTGATTTCCGTTAGGATAGACTAGGTGGATGTCCTTGCAGTCCAAGGGACTTTCAAGAATCTTCTCCAACACCACAGTTCAAAAGAATCAATTCTTCATTGCTCAGCTTTCTTTATAGTCCAACTCTCACATCTGTACATGACTACTGGAAAAACCATAGCTTTCACTAGATGGACCTTTGTTGGCAAAGTAATGTCTCTACTTTTTAATATGTTGTCTAGGTTAGGCATAGCTTTTCTTCCAAGGAGCAAAAGTCTTTTAATTTCATAGCTGCTTTCACCATCTGCAGTGATTGTGGAGCCCAAGAAAAGAAACTCTGTCACTGTTTCCATTGTTTCCCCATCTATTTGCCATGAAATTATGGAACCAGATGCCATGACCTTAGTTTCCTGAAAGTTGAGTTTTAAGCCAACTTTTTCACCCTGCTCTTTCACTTTCATTAAGAGGCGCTTTAGTTCTTCTTCACTTTCTGCCATAAGGGTGGTGTCATCTGCATATCTGAGGTTATTGATATTTCTTCTGGCAATCTTGATTCCAGCTTGTGCTTCATGCAGCCCAGCGTATCTCATTACGTACTCTGCATATATGTTAAATAAGTAGGGTGACAATATACAACCTTGATGTACTCCTTTCCCGATTTAGAACCAGTCCATTGTTCCATGTCCAGTTATAACTGTTGCTTCTTGACCTGCATACAGATGTCTCAGGAGGCAGGTAAGGGGGTCTGGTATTTTCATCCATTTAAGAGTTTTCTTCCTAAAGGAGATTGGTCCTGGGTGTTCATTGGAAGGACTGATGCTAAAGCTGAAACTCCAATACTTTGGCCACCTCATGCAAAGAGTTGACTCATTGGAAAAGACCCTGATGCTGGGAGGGATTGGGGGCAGGAGGAGAAGGGGGCGACAGAAGAAGAGATGGCTGGATGGCATCACCGACTCAATGGACATGTGTATGGATAAACTCCAAGAGTTGGTGGAGGACAACTCCCAGTTGGACAGGGAGGCCTGGTGTGCTGCGATTCATGGGGTCGCAAAGAGTTGGATGCGACTGAGCGACTAAACTGAACTGAACTGAAGAGTTTTCTGCAGTTTGTTGTGATTCACACAGTCAAAGGCTTTGGCATAGTCAAAAAAGCAGTAGTAGATGTTTTTCTGGAATGCTCTTGCTTTTTTCTATGATCCAGTGATTGCTGGGAACTTGATCTCTGGTTCTTCTGCCTTTTCTAAATCCAGCTTGAACATCTGGAAGTTCACAGTTCATGTATTGTTGAAGCCTGGCTTGGAGAATTTTGAGCATTACTTTGCTAGCGTATAAGATGAGTACAATTGTGTGGTAGTTTGAGCATTCTTTGGCATTGCCTTTCTTTGGGATTGGAATGAAAACTGACCTTTTCCAGTCCTGTGGCCACTGCTGAGTTTTCCAAATGTGCTGGCATATTGAGTGCAGCACATTCACAGCATCATCTTTCAGGATTTGAAAAAGCTCACCTGGAATTCCATCACCTCCACTAGCTTTGTTTATAATGATGCTTCCTAAGGCCCACCTGACTTCACATTCCAGGATGTCTGGCTCTAGGTCAGTGATCACACCATCGTGGTTATCTGGGTCATGAAGATCTTTTTTGTATAGTTCTTCTGTGTATTCTTGCCACCTCTTCTTAATATCTTCTGCTTCTGTTAGGTCCATACAATTTCTGTCCTTTATTGTGCCCATCTTTGCATGAAATGTTCCCCTGCTATCTCTAATTTTCTTAAAGAGATCTCTAGTCTTTCCCATACTATTGTTTTCCTCTATTTCTTTGCATCGATCACTGAGGAAGGCTTTCTTATCTCCTTGTTATTCTTTGGAATTCTGCATTCAAATGGATATATCTTTCCTTTTCTCCTTTGCCTTTTGCTTCTCTTCTTTTCTCAGCTGTTTGTAAGGCCTCCTCAAGCAACCATTTTTGCCTTTTTGCAGTTCTTTTTTTGGGGGATGGTTTTGATCACTGCTTCCTGTACAATGTCACTAATTTCTGTCCATAGTTCTTCAAGCACTCTGTCTATCAGATCTAATCTCTTGAATCTGTTTATCACTTCCACTGTATAATTGTAAGGGATTTGATTTAGGTCATACCTGAATGGTCTAGTGGTTTTCCCTATTTTCTTCAATTTAAGTCTGAATTTTGCAGTAAGGAGTTCATGATCTGAGCCTCCAAGTCTTGTTCTGCTGACTATACAGAGCTTCTCCAGCTTTGGCTTCAAAGAACATAATCAATTTGATTTCAGTATTGACCATCTGGTGATGTCCTTATGTAGAATTTTCTCTTGTGTTGTTGTACAACATAATATTATGAGAAACACAAATTTTTAGTAGTATAAGAAACACTTAAAAATTCTTTTCATGTGAATAGTAACCTCTTAAACAGTTCCTAAGCCTTAAAAATTAGCATTTTCCCAAGTAGACAAAAATAAGTGAGAGCTTCTTTTTAGTTTCTATTTATATTTAGTAAATGAATAATAGGGTAGGTTTGGACAAATGTGTGCACCTGATAATTGACATTCCTATCAAAATATAGAATGTTTCCTTTGCCCAGAAAGATCACAACTGCCCTTTTACCAGGCAATCTCCTATGTCAGAGAGAGCCATTCTAAAATTTGTTTTCTTTAACAAAGTAGTTTTTGCCTGTGTTAGAACCTCAAGTAAATTGAGTTATGTGTAATGTATTATTTTACCCACATTTTTTAGCCTAGCATAGTCTTTAAGACACTTAACCATGAAATTCATTCATTGCTGAGAATCCATTTACCTGTCTAGACAAAAGGGTTGTTTCCAATTTGGAGCTGCTATGGATACTCTTGTGCAAGTATTTTTGTGGACATTTGCTTTCACTGCTCTTAGAAATATACATAAGAATGAACTTACAGGGTCACAGGGTAGGTGTATTTTAATTTTATAAGAGACTGCCAGCACTTTTCTACAGTGGTTTAGTGCTGCTGTGGTATGCTGCCCAGATTCCCCCTTCCAGGACTAAAGCACACATTCCCTCATCCACTAGAAATGTTGGCAGCCAACAGTTCTGAACTAAATCTCTCTCTGGGACTTGCCCTCAGCTGAAGACAACCATCTCACATCTCCCCCAAGAAAACAAGGCTGGGAACAGGATGAGTCAAGAAGATATCTCATCTCAGTTCATCCACTCATTCGTGTTCATGTCTGACTTTGCAACCCCAAGGACTACAGCATGCCTAAGGTGTAAAATTTTAGGAGGTCCTTGCTCTGATGTTTATGCAAGTTCAGCCACCTCTTTCTCCTGCCAACATATAACCACACACAACTTCAGAGTCTCTTTAACCCACTTCAGAGCTAGGCCTGTTATTAAACAAAAGGTAGTAACTTCAAGTTTTTACCATTAAAAAATCACTCTTTTAATCTGTAGAAGATAATACAATTTACCAAGCATTTTCATATGTGTATTCTCTTTTTATCCTTGAATGAAGATGAGCAGATCAAGAAGGGCTTTACAGATAAAGAGATTTGTTCAAGGTATTAAGTGACATTGCCAATAACAAAGCAGAACTGGGTCCTAACGCATCACAAGTACCAACTTTCTGTATAATTCCCTTCCCTATATGCTATAAAGCCTTTCCTAGCAGTGTTTATTTTTCTTTTTAAGGATGAATGAGTGGAAAATTTGTGGGTACTGATGGTTTACATAAACTGTCTTTCAGCCAAAACGCAAGACAACAGTGAGGCACATTGGCTCTGCATTGCCCAAATTTCTCTGAAAGTAGGGAGTTCTCTAACATGTGAAAACCAATTTTCTCATTATATGCAATTCTGTTTCCTTAGCTGACAATAAACTATTAATTACTAGCCCTAAGGTTGATACCTGGAATTTAAGTGAGGACTAGGTCATTTTAGGGAAATTATATCACTTGAGTTTCAACAGTTTCATTTCCCCTAACTATGAAACTGGTTCCCAGAAAGCTGTGATTTCAGAGATTGTGTGTGTTGGGGAGGAGGGGCTGTGTGTGTGTGTGAAAACTATCATACTGTTCTCACTATCAATCTGATATGTCACGAAAGAATAAAGAAGAGTCCTTTAAAATGAATATATTCAGCTGATGAGGTGGATGTAAATGTCATCATAACCAAGCCTAAGCTGAGAACTGGTCTTTTGGAATCTCATATCTACATGATTCTTTAAATTTCTGAAGTTATCAACCTCTCTGAAGGCAACATGAGCATGTTTGTTAAAAGAAATATGGTCCCTTAGTGATAGGTAGCAGTTTCTGATAATAATAATGTTTCTGATATTCTGGGGGAGTTTAATTAAGTGGTTTACCACTGGGAGCACAACATCAGAGAGGAACCCCAACCAAGATCTGATACTTAAAGACAATGTTTGATTACCAACTTATTTTGCTTGGGAGCTATCCACATCCAACAGAGGGCCTGAGATTTGAAGAGCCCCACCAACAACACACTGCTCCCACAGCACCGTGAGCCCAGCAAGTCAGACTTGATCAGTATCGGGTAATGGCCCTTGCACTTGAGGGTTGAAGTAGAAAGTAGACCTTTCATTCACAACAATTAGCTTTAATAGCAGAAAACCTAAAAAAACCCCTCTGACAGGGCAAGAGGTTGATAACTTCAGAAGTTAAAAGGATCATATAGATACGGGATGTCTGAAGACCAGTTCTCAGCTTAGGCTTGGCAATGATGACATTTACATCCATCTCATCAACTGAATATATTCATTTTAAAGGACTATTCTCAAAAACTAGCAGTTTTCAAGCCTTATTTGACAGCAAAACAATTTAACTTCACCCCTTAAATTCGCTCTTCTTCTAATATACTAAAGTGTAAGGTGTGAACTGTTACAGTATAAGTAAGGCTTATGCTATCCTTCATAGTCTATAAATAATATTTTATATGATTCTTTTTTAATCCTCATTGCAATCCATGGAAATGCTTTTTTTTTTTTCTCATGGAGACACTGAGGCACAGACCAAGGAAATTATTTTCACAAAACCATATAGCCAGGACTTCCCTGGTGGTCTAATGGTTAAGAATTTGCCTGAAAATGCAGGGGACACAGGTTCAATACCTGCTCTGGGAAGATTTCACATACTGTGGGGAACTGGGCGCATGTGCCACAATGACTGAGCCCATGCTCCAGAGCGAGAAACGTCACTGCAGTTAGGTGCCCACGCATCACAAGTAGTGAGTAGCCCCTGCCTGCTGCAGCTAGAGAAAAGCCCATATGCAGCAACGAAAGACCCAGGAGAACCAAATATAGATAAATAATTTTTTTAAAAAAACAGTCAGAGATCAGTGGCATCAGACTATTGCCTCGATTACAATCACATTAGGTTAAGATCTCTAGTCACGTCAGTCTTGTCCAACTCTTTGCAACCCTATGAACTGTGGCCTGCCAGTTCATGGGACAGCCTCCTCTGTCCATGGGATTCTCTGGATAAGAATTCTGGAGTGGGTTGCCATGCCTTCCTCCACAGGATCTCCTGGACCCAGGGATCAAATGCTGAGTCTCTCCTGTCTTCTACATTGGCAGGTGGGTTCTTTACTACTCGTGCCAGCAGGTGGACATCAAATCTGCATCCACAGCACCAATCCCAGTGCCAGTATGTGAGAGGCACTCAATAAAAATTTTTTGAGTGAGTGAATGAAAGGATGAATAATTATACGAAGGAATTAAAGTTAAGATTTATCCTACTTTTTAGCCATCTTTGGCTCGACATTATGAACTTCCTAAGAGTTCTGGAATTGCAAACATGGAGATTCCTGTGGACAAGATCAGCTTCTTATTTTCATTTACTCAATTCATGTGTGCTGAACAACTACCACATAAAAGGCAAAGTGTTAAATATTGTGAAAATTTCACTAGAATATTTATGGTTCTTCTTCATCTGTGTTTGGAAAATACTGTTAGTAGGTAGAGAAATTGTAATTTTCCTTCCCACCTCTTCTTCCCACATTATAAGCTGCCTGCTTCCCACATCAATAAGTCTGGAAAAGGCAAGTGTATGCCTTCAGAGAAAAAGTTAATGTTAAGATTTCCTGTTACTCCTGTTACTCATCCCAGATTTCTATGACAGTCTTATAAACGGGGAAATAATATTAACTTTTCCATCAAGACCATGTTCCTGTTAAATTAAACATGTCTTATAAATCAAATGCTTTGTTCTACTGACAGTAAAATTGGAAAGTTTCATTTTCATTTATGGTCATCTTCAGTTAGGAATAGTTCCTAACACAAAAACTTAAATTAATTGTTCTCATTCCTGAACACACTCACCAAGGGAGTCTTATAAACATATAATGCAATTTCCTGGCTTTACCTGAGATCCACTAAAACTGAATATCTTAGTTTCATTTTCAAATTGCTTTTCCAAAGAAAAGAAATTTAGAAGCAACTATATAGTTTTACTTCGTGGGAAGAAAAGAAATAAGGAAGTAACTGGAGGGGAATATGGGGCAAAGGGAGGATTACTTCTGTGGATGAAATATCTAACACCATGCTTATATCCTTATAGGAAAGATCCAAGGTGAGAGAGAAGGACAGATGTATTAGTGATTTAGGGGAGGGTATAATCCTACAGACAAGTCATTGAATAGGTAAAAGGGGATGGATCCAGTGCACAAGGAGAAGGGCTAGCCTTTGATAAGATCGTGAATGTACATCTGTATTAAAGGAATGCTAGAATAGTGTGGTTCATTGATAGATTCTGCTATGAAACTATGTAAAATTTCTACTTTCTCAATGAAACTGAAAGCAAGTTCATGAAGAAAAGAGTGAGAGAAGAGGATAGAGGTATGCTGGAGGTTTGAGAAGGGAAACAATGATACCAAATTCTTTCTAGGAAGACGTGATCAAAATGGCAGAATAGGAAGACCCTGAGCTCACTTCCTCCAACAGGCACATCAAAAATACAACCATTTACAGAGTAATTGTGTATAAGAAATACCTGGAGACTAGCAGACAATGTTTTTCACAACTACAGATTTAAAGAATAAATGACAATGAGTTAGGTAGAAGGGGCAGAGACATGGTATAGTCAAGTCCTTATCCTGGGTAGGTAACCCACAAACAGCAGGATAATCACAATTGCAAACTTCTTTCCAAGGAGCAAGGATTCTGAACCTCACACTGAGCTCCCCAGCCTGGGGGTTGTGGGGACTTTCAATAAGAAGATAAGCCTCTTGAAGGCCAGGCACGCTTGTGTAAAAGAGAGTCAGAGGGAGGACTATAGGAAACAGAGAACCCACTCTTAGAGAGTGTGCACAGATCTCATATACTCTGAGTCCCAGAACAGAGGCAGTAATTCGAAAGGAAACTGAGTCAGTCCATCTGCTGATTTTGAAAAGCCTCCCAGAGAGACAGAAACAAGTGGAGTTTCCCCTCGGAACACAGATATTGGAGGCAGCCATTTTGGAGAGCCCGTTTTACCCCAAGGATACAGGTGCTGACAGTGGCCACTTTGGAGCCCTCTCTCTAGCCTATAAATGCCAAGGGCTTACCTGCTTGCCAGAGGTTTGGCAGTCCTGGGATCCCATGGACTGAGCAGCCAGATGCACAGAGACCCAGACCCACCCACCAGTGGTCTAGAAGCTACCACCAAGACAGAACATGGCAGCCAACCAGGTTGGGGGTAGTCCTGCCTGCCAGTACACCCATTGTAGTCAGCACTGCTACAAAAGAATGTCCCACACAGTCCACATAGAGGGATATTTGGGGCGTATAGCTCTGGGGATGCAAGAGCAGTGTGATGCCGGCCCCATTGTAAGTCTCATACATGAAGTCACTTCTCCAACATCAGCATATATAACTTACTTAATATACAGAAATAAACACAGAGGATTAGGCAAAATGAGGAGACAGAGAAATATGTTCCAAACAAAGGAGTAAGACAAAACCCCAGAACAAGAAATAAGCAAAGTGGAGATAAGCAATATTCCCAAAAAAGAATTCAAGGTAGTAATCATAAAGGTGCTCAATGAACTTGGATGAATGGATAAACTCTTTCTAACAAAGCATAACCAAATAAAACTGAAGAAAAACATAATGAAAATTAAAAATACACTAGGAGGAGTCAACAGTAAACTAAATGATACAGAGGAACAGAACAGCAAACTGAAAGAGCAGTAGAAATTATTCAAGTGAACAGAAAGAATTATTTTTTTAAAATGAAGATAGTTTAATAGACCTCTTGGACAACATTACGCATACTAATGTTCACATTTATAAGAGTCCCAGAAGAAGAGAAAGAAAAAGGGGAAGAGATTTTATTTGAAAATATAATAGCTGAAAACGTCCCTAACCTGGGAAAGGATACAGACATCTAAGTCTAGAAAGCACAGATAATCTGAAACAAGGTGAACTCAAAGAGGTCCACACCAAGACACATTATAATTAAAATGAAAAATTAATAATAAAAAGAGAATCTTAAAGGCAACAAGATTGTATACAAGCAACTACTTGTATATAAGAGAACTTCCATAAAATCATTAGCTGACTTTTCAGCAGAAACTTTTTGGACCAGAAAGGAGTGGCATGATACATTCAAAGTAATGAAAGTTAAAAAACATACAGTTAAGAATATGGTACAAGGCTATAATCTAGATTTGAAGGAGACATAAAGAGTTTACAAATGAGCAAAACATAAGAATTCAGCACCAATAAATTGGATTTGCAAGGAATGTTAAAAGGACTTATCGAAACAGTAAAGAAGACCACAACTAGAAATATGAAAATCATGAAAAGTTTCTTCAGTAAAGGCAAACATAAAGGTAGTAAATAAAGCACTTTTAAAGCTAGTAGAAAGGTTAATATACAAAAGTAGTAAAATAACATACAGGGACACAATAACTAGTTTCTGCTGCTGCTAAGTCGCTTCAGTCGTGTCCGACTCTGTGCGACCCCATAGACGGCAGCCCACCAGGCTTCTCCATCCCTGGGATTCTCCAGGCAAGAATAATGAAGTGGGTTGCCATTTCCTTCTCCAATGCATGAAAGTGAAAAGTGAAAGTGAAGTCGCTCAGTCGTGTCTGACTCTTAGCGATCCCATGGACTGCAGCCCACCAGGGTCCTCCATCCATGGGATTTTCCAGGCAAGAGTACTGGAGTGGGGTGCCATTACCTTCTTCGTATTAATAACTAGTTAGGGATACACAAAAAATATGTAAAATATGTTGTAAAAAAACATTGAGCTTAGAGGAATGGGGAGTAAAAACACAGGGTTGTTAAAATGCATTTGAACTTAAGAGATCAGTAACCAAAAAATATCATGTATGTGTTATATATAAACCTTAAAAATGTTATATGAACTTCATGGTAACTAGAAACCCAAATATGTAATAGGTATGTATGTGAAAAAAGAAAAGAATCTAAACATAACACTAAAGATACTTATCATCAAATCACAAGAGAAGAAAGCAAAAGAAGAAGAAATGAAGAGAACTACAAAAGCAACTAGAACACAATCAACAAAATGGCAAGCCAGTACACTATCGTTGTTCAGTCACTAAGTCATGTCTGACTCTTTGCAACCCCATGGACTGCAGGACGTCAGGCATCCCTCTCCTTCACTATATCCTGGAGTTTGCTCAGATTCATGTCCACTGAGTCAATGATGCTATCTAACCATTGTATCCTCTACTGCCCTCTTCTCTTTTTGCATTTCATCTTTCCCAGCATCAGGGTCTTTTCCAATGAGTTGGCTCTTCACATCAGGTAGCCAAAGTATTGGAGCTTTAGCTTCACATCAGTCCTTCCAATGAATATTCAGGGTTGATTTCCTTTAGGATTGACTGGTTTGATTTCCTTGCAGTCCAAGGGACTCTCTAGAGTCTTCTCCAGTACCATAATTCAAAGGCATCAATTCTTCAATGCTCAGCCTTCTTTATGGCCCAATTCTCACATCTGTAAATGACTACTGGAAAAACCATAGCTTTGACTACGTGGACCTTTGTTGGCAAAGTGATGTCTTTGCTTTTTCAAAAAAAAAAAAATTTATTTTTTAATTGAAAGATAATTATTTAAAGAATTTTGCTATCTCCTGCCAAATATCAACATGAATCAGCCACAGGTATACATTTGTCCCCTCCCTCTTGAAACCCTCTCCCATCTCCCTCACCATCCTGCCCCTCTAGGTTGTTACAGAGTCCCTTTTTGAGTTCCCTGAGTCATACAGTAAATTCCCATTGGTTATCTAGCTGACATAGATATCTAGTTTCTAGATATCATGGTTATCTAGTTGCCATGCTATTCTGTCTTTGCTTTTTAATACAGTATCTAGTTTGTCATAGCTTTACTTCCAAGGAGCAAGTATCTTTTAATTTCATGGCTGCAGTGATTTTGGAGCTCAATAAAATAAAATTTGTCACTGCTTCCACTTTTTCCCCTTCTATTTGCAATGAAGTGATGGGATTGGATGCCATGATCTTAGTTTTTTGAATGTTGAGTTTTAAGCCAGCTTTTTCACTCTCCTCTTTCACCCTCAACTAGAGGCTGTCTAGTTCCTCTTCACTTTCTGCCTTTAGAGTAGTATAATCTGCATATCTGAAGTTGTTGATATTTCTCCCAGCAATCTTGGTTAAGTACATACCTATCAATAATTACTTTAAATGTTAATAGACTAAGTGTGCCAATCAAAAGACCTAGAATGAGAAGAGAGGGGAAAAAAAAAGAAGACATAGAGTGGCTGAATAGATACAAAAATAGGATCCATATATATGCTGCCTACAAGAAACTTACTTCAGATATTGTGACACATACAGACTAATAGTGAGGGGATGGAAAAAGGCATTCCATGAAAATGAAATGAAAAGAAAGCTGGGTTAGTAGTACTAGCATCACACAAAATAAGCTTGAAAACAATGACTTTAAGAAAAGACAAAAAAGGATATTACATGGTATGCTGCTGCTGCTGCTAAGTCACTTCAGTCGTGTCCGACTCAGGGCGACCCCATAGAGGGTAGCCCACCAGGCTCCCCCATCCCTGGGATTCTCCAGGCAAGAACATGGTATAGAGATCAATCAAACAAAAAGATATAACAACTGTAAGTATATATGCACCAAATATAGAAGGACCTAAATGCATAAAACAAATGAACATAATACTCAGAATATATTTTGAATATAGAATATAATAGGATTTGTTGATGGATAGATACAAAATGTGAAAGAGTCAAAGAGAAGGGTCAAAGATCACTTCAAGTATTTTGGCCTAAGCATGAAGCAGATTACAATGCCGTTCACTGACACAGAGACCTTTGCAGAAGAAGGAATCAAGAGTTCAGTTTCAGCATTTTTCACATAATATTACCATTATTAATATATGTGACCACCATTTCATTAGATGATCAGTCATCAAAGACAGACCACAAATTCCCAAAAGCCCTAATAGCCCAATTTTTAACATATGATGCTGTGATATTGTGGTGTAAGAAATGTATGTTTAATCTTTTCCTGGCTCCAAGCACAAGAGCTTCTGAGCCCCTTGGAATTTCTTGCTGCTGCTGCTAAGTTGCTTCAGCCATGTTCGACTTTGTGCGACACTATAGACGGCAACCCACCGGGCTCCCCTGTCCCTGGGATTCTCCAGGCAAGAATATTGGAGCGGGTTGCCATTTCCTTCTCCAATGCATGAAAGTGAAAAGTAAAAGTGAAGTCGCTCAGTCGTGTCCAACTCTTAGCGACCCCATGAACTGCAGCCTACCAGGCTCTTCCATCCATGGGATTTTCCAGGCAAGAGTACTGGAGTGGGTTGCCATTGCCTTCTCCAGGAATTTCTTGAGTGATGGGGTAAGAAGAGAATTTTTTGGTATTCATGATTATCCACTTTCAGCCACTCCTGGATTTATGCTAATGAGATAACTAGTTGCTAGAGGCTCCTAGAGGGCTCCAGGATATGAGCTAGTTGCCAGAAATACCAAGGCATGACTATAGGGTTGGAGTTTTCAGCTCTATTCCCCATCCTCTGGGGAGGAAAGGACTGAAGACGAAGTCAATTACCAATGGCCAATCACGCCTGTGGAATGAAACTTCCACAAAACTCCCTAAATGGTGGGTTCAGAGAGCTTCCAGGTTGGTAAACACATTGAGGTGTTGAGGGGGTGATGTGCCTCAAGAGAACAAGGAAGAACCCCAACCCATATCTTGCTCTAGGCATCTTCTGTTTGACTGTTCATGAGTTGTAACTTTTATAATGCTAGTAATAGTTAAGTAAAGAATTTTTCTGAGTTGTGCAAGTCATTCTAGCAAATTAGCAAACCTGAGAAGGAGGGGGTCTATGAAAACCCCCAAATTTGTAACCAAGTCAGATATTAATGTGAATAACCTGAGAAGTGCTTACTCCTTGGAAGGAAAGTTATGACCAACCTAGATAGCATATTCAAAAGCAGAGATTTTACTTTGCCAATAAAGGTCTGTCTAGTCAAGGCTATGGTTTTTCCTGTGGTCATGTATGGATGTGAGAGTTGGACTGTGAAGAAAGGTGAGCACCGAAGAATTGATGCTTTTGAACTGTGGTGTTGGAGAAGACTCTTGAGAGTCCCTTGGACTACAAGGAGATCCAACTAGTCCATCCTAAAGATCAGTCCTGGGTATTCATTGGAAGGACTCATACTGAGGCTGAAACTCCAGTACTTTGGCCACCTCATGCAAAGAGTTGACTTATTGGAAAAGACTCTGATGCTGGGAGGGATTGGGGGCAGGAGGAGAAGGGGACAGAGGATGAGATGGCTGGATGGCATCACTGACTTGATGGACGTGCGTCTGAGTGAACTCCGGGAGTTGGTGATGGACAGGGAGGCCTGGCGTGCTGCGATTCATGGGGTCGCAAAAAGTCGGACACGACTCAGCTGAACTGAACTGATAGGACACCCTGTTGGTGTCTGAAAAATTTGAGAATTGGTTAGTGTGACAAAATTCACACACATTTAGTGTCAGAAGTTCTATTAGTAAAAACATATCAAAGGTAGATAGTCCTTAAAATTAATTGAATGAATCCTTATAGTATGTCTACTTAAAGATTAACTACTTGCCAAGAATTTATTATGGATGTGTTCTAAGTCATGGGACCAAAATGCAACTTTATATCCCTTATGAGAGGTAATTGTAAAAAGAAAAAAACCCAAAATTATCCTTTTACAAAATAGACAAAGTTCTTGCAAAGTTTATTTAAAAAGAGAGAAAAAATGCATTAAAAATATTAGGAATAAAAGTAAAAGTATCTATTTAAACAGATTTTGAAAATCATAAGAGTAATATAATTTTAAAACTTAAATATTAGACAACTTAGAAAATATAACCAATGAAAAACTGAGAAAAAAGAATATTTCTTTAACAGATTAAAAAGTGAATTATCACAAAGTAAATAAACAAGATGGATCTATTTTATAGATAACTTCTATAAAACTTTCAAGAAACAGATAAGCTGTATCTCATAAACTATTCCAGAGAATGCCAGAGATTAATAACAAATTGAAAATTTTCATAACTCATTTTTGAAAATTCAAGCCTTGAAAATTTGTATAAAATAGCGACTTTTACTTTAAGTAATCTATACACTGTCATAAACTTAGCTATTATCAAAATCCAAATATGAATTTTCAAAGAACTTAATAAGCTGATAATAGAATTCATACAGAAGAATAAATGGCCAAAGTATAACTAAAACAAAGCAGAAGAAGGAAAATAAAGAAGCAGGATTCAGTTTGCTGCATGCATATAAAGATTGGATAGTATCTTGCTGAACTGTGGTAGGGAAAGATTTCTTGAGATTAAAAAAAACTACTAACTATTAATGACACACTTAAGAAATTTTACTACATTTAGATTAAAACCTTTCATATGACAAAAGGTATCAAAAAATGAAAACTCAAGCTAAGTACTCAAAAACTATAATCACAACATATTTAACTAACCAATGATTATTATTCAGAATATATAAGTAGATCTTACAAATTTATATAAAGACAATCCAACAGAAAAATAGGCAAAGGGAGGCAAATGGGTTCATAGGGAACAGGGAAGCTGAATGACAGGCTTATAATAAGACATTTAAAGCTTATTTATTAGAATTTAGTAGTAAATAATTTTTGTAAGTAATTGACAAAATCAATTCATTAATTAAAATAATTAATAAACTTAAAATACAAATTAAAACAATGAGATATTAATTTAGAGCGCCAAGATTTGCAGAAATTGATAAATCTGGTAACACCTATGTTGGCAGGGATTTGGAGAAGAGAAACACCTAAACCTTATCGGTAGAATCATTCATTAAAATCGTCAGTTTGGAGAGTTACTTGACAACACATGATAAAAAGACTTATATACTCTATAACCAAGAAAGTCCACTTCTAGATTTCTATCCTAAAAAGCAAAAGCAATAGCAACAACAAAACCATCTTACATATGTCCAGAGAGATCTGTACAAAGATATTTATTGTAGAACTGTTTGAAATTGTCAAAAGGGGGAATCTCAACTCTTTCTCGGTGGTGACAATAGGGAGAGGGATAGAAATGGTGGAGCACTCACGTAATGGAAAATAATAACAATAATTCCCATACGTTATGCACTGAATTGTGTCACCCCCAAACTCATGTTTAGAAGCCCTAACCCTAGTACCTCAGAATGTGATGGCGCTTGGACATAGGTCCTTTAAAGAGATGGTTAACTTAGAATGAGGGCCTTCTAAGTTAAGTGAAAGTTACTAAGTCACGTCCAACTTTTTGCGACCCTGTGGACTGGAGCCTGCCAGAGTCCTCTGTCCATGGCATTCTCCAGGCCAGAATACTGGAGTGGGTAGCTATTCCCGTCTCCAGGGGATCTTTCCAAGCCAGGGATCGAACCCAGATCTCCCACATCACAGGTGGATTCTTTACCATCTGAGCCACCAGGGAAGCCCAAGGTCTAAGTTAAGTTTGGACCTTAATCTTATCTGACTGGTGTCCCTATAGGAAGAAGAAAGTTGGACACGAAGAGACACCAGGAACACACGAGCACAGAGAAAAGACCATGTGACAACACAAAAAGACAGCCTCCTGCCTCAGAAGAAACCAAACCTACCGGCGCCTTGGTCTTGGACTTCCAGCTTCCATGTGTGGGTGCTCAGTTGCTAAGTCATGGCTGATTCTTTGTGACCCCATGGATTGTAGCCCACTAGGTTCCTCTGCCCATAGAATTTTCCAGGCAAGAGTACTGGAGTGGGTTGCCATTTCTTTCTCTGGGGTAACTTCCCAACCTAGGGATAAAACCCATGTCTCCTGCCTGCATCTCCTGCATTGGCAGGTGGATTCTTTACCACTTGAGCCACCTGGAAGGCTCTCCAGCTTCCATAATTGTGAGAAAATAAACTTCCACTGTTTAAGCACATAGTTTTTAGTATTTTGTTATGGCAGCTCTGGAACTAAAATACCATTCTATAGACTAACTTCATGACCTCCTTAATCTTTACTACAATTAAGTGATATTGATATTGTTATTCTCATATGACATATAGGAAATGAAGATATATAAATTGAAGATTACATAAATTGCCCAATTTCATGTGCTTAGTTAATAGTGGTGTTCAGATTTTAAACCCAGAAAATCTGATAAGAGTTCAATTTAACACAATATTAAATCACTTAAAATGAATAAATAAATTAGATTAAATATATCTTTAGAGATAAATGCCTAAAATATAATGTTGAATGTAAAAAGCCTCTAGCATACTGCCAATATATCAATTATGATTATTTTTAAAACATACACAATAGAAGTTACACCTTTAGAAAAAGGAAGGAAGAGCATTGGATTTAGCTATGTTTCTTTCCTTTTTTCTTTTTTGTTTGTCTTAGAGAGAGCTGAAACAGATATGTCAAAATGTTAAGATGTGTGTTTAAACATTGTGAGAGATAATAAGTATTTGCCAGATTATTTTCTCTGCATAAAGTGTTTCAAAATTTTAAAAATATTTTCTTTTTAAAAGGCATAATATATTGCTTTAGACATCTTTGTGGTTAAGTCAAGCAGTAAACCCTTTGTCATAAAAGAGCAGTTCATTCTTTGTGTCTTGAGTGTAAACACTAAAGAAAACATTTCTTGTATGTTTGTTTGTTTGTTTTGCAATTGGATATTAAAAGGGCAATTTTCTTTAACATATGTTGGTTGTCTTGCAAAATAGTCTGGATCCCTTTACAAATCAGGTTGCTGAGTTGATCATACAGTGAAGACCAAAGGAAGTGATTGGAAACAGATGTGACATTCTAAAAGCTTCCATTGTAAAAAGCAGAAAAGAGACAAAAATGGGGCTGGGGCATGGTTGAAGGGCACAGTGTACTTCCACAGACATACCTCTGCTCTTTCTAAGAGAAAGCTTGTTGCTGCCCACCATTCCAAATATATGGAGAAGATCATTTTTCTCTATGTACACAAGAAAAAACACTGGTTCAGGAGCTGATTGCTCTGAGATACAATTAACACTCAGACCTGAAACAGTGGCTGGAATCTCATGCTGCCTATTTAGAAGGAAAAAAGCATTAATATAGGATTTATATGCTGGAAAGCCCTACAGAAGCTTAAACATAGTGGCAACAGAGTCTTAAGAAACCAGAGGGAGTTATGAAATTAACTGAGTTGACTAATTTCTGAAAGTGGAAGTCGCTCAGTCACGTCCGACTCTTTGCAACCCCATGGATTATACAGCTCATGGAATTCTCCAGGCCAGAACACTGAAGTGGGTAGCCGTTCCCTTCTCCAGGGGAACTTCCCAACCCAGGGATCAAAGCCAGGTCTCCTGCATTGCAGGTGGATTCTTTACCAGCTGAGCCACAAAGGAAGCCCATGTGACCACTTTCTGAGACCCTGGTAAAAATGCCTATAGGTCTGTTTGTTCTTTTCCAAAAGGAAGCACAGTTACTCAGTGTTTGGAGGGGAGACAGTTGTCCATGAGTCTCTCCCATTTCTGTACATCTTTTGAGCAGAGGAGCTGACATCTTTTGTTCTGAACTAAATTATCAAGGATATTTATATAGTAAACAATCTGAGAAAATAGAGTGTCTCTTTCTAGAGAGGAGAGCAGGTTTGTTTGCTGTCCAATATAAAATATAAAGGTTTCCTGGCTCAGGATTTCTCAGCTGTGAAGCAAACCATCTGGGTCATGCCACATCACCCTCAACGGATTTAGGAGTCAAGCAGAGCTAATGAAAACAAAAGATCATGCTATTTATTGTACTTTGAGTAATGGCATCCTTTGTCTCTGACCCAGGGGTCTTATGACTTTCGTCAGCATCCATGAAACTGCAGCAGAGTAACCTGTATATTCGTTTGGAGGTTGAAGAAAGTCTTAGACCTTCTACAATCCTTAACAAATGTTACTTCTAAGGTTAATGGTTAAATATATCAAATATGGTGAAATGTTTAAATATTCAACAAATATGCAGCAATCACTTACTAAATGCCCTGCTGCTTCTGCTGCTGCTAAGTTGCTTCAGTCGTGTTTGAATCTGTGTGACCCCATAGATGGCAGCCCACCAGGCTCTGCCACCCCTGGGATTCTCCAGGCAAGAACACTGGAGTGGGTTGCCATTTCCTTCTCCAAATGCCCATTACTGTGCTAAGTGAGCATTTGACATCTATTATCTCATTTAATCCTCCATTGGCTCTAGGAAGAAGTGAGGCATAGCCAGGTTATATGATCCTCTGAAAGTCGTAGAGTTCATGAGTAACAGCTTCAGGCGTCTAGCCCAGCCAGTCTGACTGGAGCAGTCTGTCCACTCATGATTTTCTATCTATACAGCACCACTTTGCTGTCCCTATTAACAATAAGGAAACTGAAATTCTGAATGGCTAGTGCTTGTTCAAAGTCACAAAATTCACGCATGTGAAGTCAGGATATGTCAACTCCATGATAAAATGAAAAAGCAATATTGATTATTAAAAAGTCACCGCCAAACATTTTGCATTAAAATAGTGATTCATGCTATAATCTTCCAAAATTGTCTATTTATTTTGTAAGTAAGCAAAAGAAGCACAAAGTGGCAGATAAGAACAACTGAAAGATGCCAAAATTAGTGCACAAAAGTTTGAAGAGAAAAGGGATTTACATAATTTCAAATTATCTTCTCCAAAAAACTTCTCAACTGAAAAGGGAAAAATAGTAACTTTAAAATAAAGAAACTTAGCAGATACCAACTTAGCCCAGTGATGAAGGTGCATTTCGAGCAATAAGGCAATCAACATCCTTAACTCATTGCTATGATACACTGGGAAGGACTCATCATTTTTTTTACATTCTTGCCAAAATCTAGTACATGTCTCATTCCAATCACGAGGAATCATCAGACATACACGGATTGAAAAGTGTTCTACAAAATAGCTAATCAGTATTCCTCAAAAGTGTCAGGGACATAAAAGCCAAGGAAAAACTGCAGAACTGTTAAAAACTAGAGGAGACAAAGGAGAAATGACAAGAGACACAATATGAGATGAGGAATAGAACTTTGGAACTAACACAGACAAACAGCTATGTCAAAACCGGTGAAATGAGAAGAAGTCTGTGACTTAGTTAACACTGTTACTTTCCTGTACTTGATAATTGTGCTAAGGTTATTTAAGATGTTAAGGGGAGCAGGGTGAGGAATATAAGGAAATCTTGTATTTTTTTTCAACTTCTCTGTAAGTCTAATATTAGTTCAAAATAAAATGTTTTTTTTTTTTTAAACTATTATGTCACTTATGTAAAACAATGTTTTCTGAAATGTAGTATAGTGGCGAAGAGCATGTTCTCTCTATTTAAACCCTGATTCTTCTACTTGTATTATTTTGAACAAGTTATACTAATCATTCTATGCTCCAGTTTTCTCATCTCGAAAATGAATGGCATTACATGGAAAAAGAATCTAAAAAAGTGTGTATGATTGACTCACCTCACCGTACATATGAACACAACATTGTAAATCAACTATGCTGCTGCTAAGTCGCGACAGTCGTGTCCGACTCTGTGCGACCCCATAGACGGCAGCCCACCAGGCTCCCCCATCCCTGGGACTCTCCAGGCGAGAACACTGGAGTGGGTTGCCATTTCCTTCTCCAATGCATGAAAGGGAAAAGTGAAAGTGAAGTCGCTCAGTTGTGTCCGATTCTAGGGACCCCATGGACTGCAGCCTACCAGGCTCCTCCATCCATGGGATTTTCCAGGCAAGAGTACTGGAGTGGGGTGCCATTGCCGTCTCCTAAATCAACTATACTCCAGTAAAAAAAAAAAAATTCTTTTGAAAAGGGTCATAATAATTCCTAAGATTATTGTTACAAAGATTAAATAAAGGAATCCTTGATAAATGCTAAAAACAGAGATTGTTCCAGAAAAACACTCAGTATATACTGACTTTGTTGTTACTATGCAGTGGTTTACATATGCCAGGCATGCTCGGGTTTCACCTGTCAAAGATGTTCAGAGCCTGAAGTAGGCTCTTGGAAGAGAGGAGGGGAGAGTACAAGGAGCAGCAGTTGACTCACCAGGGCATCCTCTGAACCAGCTCAAATGCCAGCAAAGCCACACCTGAGACACAGTGAATGAAGTCAGTCTGGGTGGGAATGTGGTGAACTGGAGAGCCAGAGCCTCATCCAAGGAGACAACTGCACTCTTGCTGTCGCCATGATAGACTCTAGTAATATATTGCCAGCTCTTCTAATTTTTCTAGAAAAGCAAGAATCTTGGCTTTTAATAGGAAAACCCCTAACATTGAAATGTTGATAAATTATTTAAAAATGTAAAACTCTCTGAGGTAAATACTATTAGGGCCCAATCAAACTCTTAGAAATGAGCCGGATGCTAGAGGCTCATTTATAAGCCTGTCTTGAATGGCCAACTACTTGGCAGGTACAACCGATGGACTGGCAAGAGAGCTAGGCTTTGAGGTCAAAATACCTCAGTGCAAAGTTGCTTCTGCCATGAATTAGTATAACCTGTGCAAGTAGTCGGACATGACTGAGAGACTAACACTTTTCACACACATGTGTTTACACACACAGACACACACACACACATCACCTAGTCATATAAACTTGGGAAATTCAATTCAACAAAATTAAATACAATTTTTCGAATTTCAAGTCTCAGAACCTTCCATATGCTCAGGTCCACTGTGAATCCAGATTAGAAGCTCTGCTATGTTTTTCTTTTTCCAATTTCATCTGCCACCCGGCGTTTTTCTGAGGAACTATTCGTGGGACAAGGATTGTGCGAAAACACTTGGGGACATAGGACTAGGTGATCACTGATGCTCTCCCTACCTGGCCCTGATCCTCCACCATCCTGAGCCAGCATCAGGACCACCTTTTCCTCTTTTTCCCATGGGTCTTTCTGTGTGGTGGACTCTTGGTCAGTGCTTACAAAACTAATTGCCTTTGCAAAGAAATGTGAGGCTCACAACACAGCCTGCACTTCAACTTAGAAAAAGAAAAGAAAGCCAGATGCCGCAATGGACTGAGCAAGCTTGCCGGTTCTGCCAGTTGGCTTTGATTGCTTACAGAGGAAAAGCCAAACCAAGGAGGAGGTGGAATTTATTTCAGTAAACAGTATCTTTCAAAGAGAAAGAACTCAATCTCCTCTAGGAGAGGCGGCCTCACTGCTGTTACAATCAGAAAACATTTGCAAACAACCACTTGGTTAAGGAAAACAACATGTTCAAACAACAGAACTGCAGGTTTCCTCTGGGCATTTGCGAGTGGTGTGTGTGTTCTGGAGGGAGGGCAGGGAGAGATGCCCTTAACGTACATCTCTCTGCTGAAGAGCATCTACTGTCCCAGGATTGAAGAGCAGAGGGTTTATACACACAGCGCATTTAAGCACTAAGGGATCTCACTTTTGCCATTACTTCTCAATTGGCACATGTGGGAAGAAGTCCCAGAGTGGCCGAGTGGCTTTGCCGAGAAATAGATTCCAGCCCTGTTCCCATCCTCCCCTACTCCCTTCTGCCTGCTGTTCTCTCCCCGATATACTATCTCTTAAAGGACAGGAGCATTTTAAGAAATGGTTTACAAAACCACAATTCTAAATAGATAATACCAGCAACAGCAAAACAAGCAAACGTGGAAAGTGGCAAAAGAGTTGAGCATTGGTCAAGGTGAGGAATTAAACTCCCAAACAATAGGATGGCATACTCAGAGCCAAAGAAAATCTAAGCACGTTGCTGAGAGATGTTATAAACTACTCGAATAATAACACTCTTGCCTAACCACTAACATTTCCTGAGCGCTCCCTGTGCTCAGCGCAGTCCTGAGTGCTTTGTTCTCCATTGTGTTCAATCCTAACAGTCACTCTTTCTGTGGGAATGGCACCACTATCACCATTCTAACACAAGGAAGGGCTGAGGGTCAGGAGGTCTAACTAAGTAATGCCCAAGGTTGTAACTGAGAAGTAAACATGTTGGGACTTGAAGCCAGATCTGCCTGGTTCCAAGGACTTCCCAGGTGATGCAGTGGTAAAGAGTCTGTCTGCCAACGCAGGAGATGCAAGAGATGTGGGTTTGATCCCTGGGTCGGGAAGATCTCCTGGAGAAGGAAATGGCAACCCACTCCAGTATTCTTCCCTGGAAAACCCCTTGGACAGAAGAGCCTGGTGGGCTATAGTCCACACTGTCACAAAGAGATACAGCCGAGCGCGCGCGCGCGCACACACACACACACACACACACACACACATACACATACACACACCTGGTTCCAAAGCCCTGAGTTGTTCTCCTACATCAAAGGAATGATAGAAAGCAACTTGTATATTACAAGATAGAAGTCAATTTTTGCATGTCTAAAGAAAATGCTCATTCCTAATCTACTATGCCCAGCATAAGTCAGATACTGGTCCATGCTGAGGATGAAGCAGTGAATTAGACCCTGCCAGGGCACTCTAGGTGGGATCTGGGGAGGAAGAGGAAGGCAAGATAAGGATGCTCTAAATCATAGGGGAGCACCGTGGGGACATTACAGTCAATTAATCAGGGTTCTTGGAAGAGAACTTGGAATTGATGGCATTTGAGATGGTCCATGAAAGAGAGAAAGGATCCTCAAAGGGGAGGCAGAATGACAAGGCCATTCTTGACACAATGGAAAGATTGGAGAGCAATGGGATGTGTCAGGGAAAAGCATCCACTGAAACGTGACTGGGGCGTGAGTGTGTCAAGAGGTAGTGGGAAACGGATTCAGAAAGCCTAGGGATCTTGGACTTCAAGCTAAGCAGTTTGAGTTTTGTGCTGTAGGTAATAATAATGGGATGGAGTAGGTTCAGTTTAAGACATGTGACCATGAAATGACCAAAATGCCAGAAGAATTAGCCTGTAAGCAGCACAGGTTAACAGGAACAGGGGACAATCTTTTCCAATCAGATCTGTGTTGGAATTGCAGCTCTGCTACCCACTAGCTGTATAACCTTCGAGCTCCTCACCTCCCCGAGCCTTTACTTTCTCCTTTGTAAAATGGGAATAATAAGAATATCCAGCTCACAGGATTGCTGTGAGGGTTAAAGAAAGATCTACACAGAGTGCTTCTGAAAGTGCCTTACACATGTGAGTTATTATTCACATGGTGGGTCCTGATTTGCATAATGTTTGGTTTGTCAGTGGTTTGGGATAATCAATGCCAACATCTTTTTTTTTTCAAAATTTGCCTGCTGGCTATTACACACAGAGATTCTGCGGTATAATAGAAAGGACCACTAGTTTTAGAGACAGGCAGTCTCAGTTTCTGATTCTGACTCCCCAAGTTGCTGCTGCTGCTGCTGCTGCTAAGTTGCTTCAGTCGTGTCTGACTCTGTGTGACCCCATAGACGGCAGCCCACCTGGCTGCCCTGTCCCTGGGATTCTCCAGGCAAGAATGCTGGAGTGGGTTGCCATTTCCTTCTCCAATGCATGAAAGTGAAAAGTGAAAGTGAAGTCGCTCAGTCGTGTCTGACTCTTAGTGACCCCATGGACTCAAGCCCACCAGGTTCCTCCGTCCATGGGATTTTCCAGGCAAGAGTGGGGTGCCATTGCCTTCTCCACCCCAAGTTGCTGGTGGAGCCTAAATTGAGTGACTAGGCCAATTATGACCCTTCTCTGAGATTTGTCTTCTCTTTCAGCACAAGAAGCACAAATTGATTATCAACAAATATTAATGCCCTGTCTTCCTTTCTAGGCCTGGTATTGCCTATGATTTTACTAAGTCACTTAACTTCTCTGAGCCTCAGTGTTCTCCTTAGGAAAATGGGAATAATAATCTGCACTGGGTATTTCATGGGATTATACTGGAGATAACATAGCAGGTGGAATAACACAGACCAATGTTTTGTAAACTGAATCTCTTTGCAAATAGGTGGGATCATCATTATAAATTCAGCCAATATTCAGATAATTTCACTGAAATACTGAATCCATGAGGCAAGATGGAGTCCATATTGGCACGGCCACGTGAGCTCCGAGGAAGAATAACAATGAAACTTTCTTTTCTGACCCAGTAATAGTGAGAAATGGTTTACGTTTATGAGCCTCTTTATTGCTACTCCGTGAAAACAGGGTTGTGTGTTTGTATTTAGCCACTCAGTCGTGTCCAATTCTGTGACCCCACGGACTGTAGCCTACCAGGATCCTCTGTCCATGGCATTCTCCAGGCAAGAATACTGGAGTGGGTTGCCATTTCCTTCTCCAAAAACAGAGCTAAATGCTGTTAAAGCAGGACAATAAGTTCTACACAGTTCTGTTTCCTGCTTCCTTTAAATTTCACCTCTCTCCTCAGCTCCCCAAAAATAGTCACCCCCATTCTTATTACGGTGAAGTCTTATATTTGTGAAGATCATAAAAAGCACAACACACATTGGAAAAAATCACCCTAAACACACAGAGACCCACATAAAACATGCACAGACACACACGCACAAGGGCACATTAGCATATCCCACCCCAACAGCGTCTTTAAGAAACCACCAGTCGGGAAGAGCTGATTTGATGCAGTCACTGAGCAACCTTGGTGACATGGCCATGAGCGTTTCTTGAATCCTTTCACATTCTCCATATACCAAGACACACAGGCTTATCCTTGAATCAGCCCTGAAGTGACATTCCGAATCTAAATGCCCTTTAATTAAACAAATACCAGAACACTGGTTCCAAGAGTCTGCAAGAGTTACCAACCACTGGGGACTTTCCTTGTGTGTCTTTTTCTGTTATTGGGAAATGGAACTGTCACCCGCCAGATCACCCATGGATATGTAACATCCTGATTTGGAAATATTGTATTTTACTTTTTATTTTTACTTTTGCTCCTTTGGGAACAGGGTGAAAGGCCTGGGCTGTGGTGGGGGGAAAAAAGCAAACCACTGGAACTTCAAGTGAAACTATCAGAACTTAAGCACTTATTGTTTTTCCCATAGAAGCCATGCTATGTGGCGTGAGTCACTTCTCACCTGGAATATGGAGTAACGATGCCCACCTCGCAGGGTTGTTGGGAAGCTCGATAGAAGTATTCCAGAAATAAAGAGCCCTTTATAATTGTAGTGTTGAATAAACATGAGCTGTCATCACTCTAAAGGGCAGTGAATTAGAGCCGGGGGACACAGAGCTTGAATCCTGACTCTGCCACTAAGTGGCTGGGTTGACCTTCACGAATGATTTACCTCTTGGAGATTCGTTTTCCTCACATCGCTCAAGAAATAGTCACAAAACCTCCCTTATGTGGCAGGTTTCTGTGAATCATTCTGTGAAGTGTTAGTGTTAGCCAAACATAAGGCATAAACATTATATTATTGACTAGTTACTGCAGTACTGGTTAATTATGAAAACTATAAAATGTCATCATTTCGATGCAGTATATTTTCCTATGATCTACATTTCTAGATTATATTATAATATAATCTATACTATAATTAGAATAGAAATTTTTTCTAGATTATATTATAATCTGAAATGTAAACTTCTATTCTAATTTATGTTTTCCCAGGTTCTGAATATTAAATATGTTAAATTTCTGCTTGACCATTTTAGTATAGCCACACTGAGTAAGCTGCTGCAAATACTTTACAGGATGAAATGTGATAGCGATATATAAACACACAAGAAAGAGTGGAGAGAAATGCTCCAGGATTAAAATTCACTGGTTTTGTCTGCATCTATTCCAAGTAAATCTCAAGCCATTTTCAAACCTATCCTAGTGTGAGGATTAAAATAGAAATACCTGCTTTTATAAGATTAAATAACACCTTACAAAAGGGAAGATACATCCTGGGAAGATTGCTTTAATTCGTACATATTATAAAAAACAATTATCTGTAGTTTTTCTGATAACTAGTCTTGAAAATGGGCGAAAAGCATTGAAGTCAAAGAGTGTTCTTTGAAAACTATGAAATTGGTGGTAACTACCACCAGGAAAGGGCTTGGAGGAGAAACAGAAAGAGGAGGATGTGACTGGCTAAAGGGGCTACTTTTATGGACACCTACTATGAAAACTGTCTTACATCTACACTTAAGGGAGCTCACACCACCCTCTTCACAACTGCTCAAGCCCATATGGCTATGGAGTTCAGACTCCAGTTTTTCCAACCCGATTTGCACCATCTTTCCACTCCATGGTGCTGATTCCCTTCCTATCTTCGCTTACGTGTTAGCACATCCCATAGCAACAGCCTCTTGTGCTGTCCAAGGATGCCTCTGAAATGTGGATGAGTTTAACAGGGACACAGTACAACCATCTGACTTCCCATCGGACTCCTGGCCCATAGCTGTTTCACCCTGGCCACATACAGAACAGAGCAAACTTAATAAAGACACAGCCTGAGTCTCAGTGTATACTTCATCCAGAGTGAGGAGGAAAAGGCTTCTAGCTGTGCTTAAGAGAAACTGTCTCCCATTTTAGATGCTTGTATTACACGAGAGAATTCAGGCTGATATAACGGAAGGAGCACAGAACTGTGTCATAAAGATTTTAGGTGAAAGCCAGCCCTATAGCAGCTTTTCTATAGCAGCACTTTCTATGATGATGGAAATATTCTGTATCTGTGCTTTCCAGTATGGTAGCCACTAGCCATGTGCAGTAATAGAGCACTTGAAATGTGGCTAGTGCAGCTGAGCAACTCAGTTTTCAATTTTAGTTAGAATTAACTCATTTAAATGTACATGGCCACACATAGCTAGTGGTTACTGAGTTGGACAGTACAGCTCTCTTTCTGCCTAGCTGTGTGACCTTGAACAAGTCACTTCATTTCTCTGAGCCTGATATCACTCATCTGTTCTTGATCCTGCCACCTCACAACTTCAGTGGCCTGACAAGGTGAGAAAAGAACCACAAGAGTGCATAGCACAAAATTTTATACTTAATAAGCACTCAAGAGAATTTAGTCAAATCTGAAAATGTGAATCTCATAGCAGTCCAAGAGAAACGCATGTTAAAAATCTAAGCCTAAATTTTTCTCCAGAATTAATTCCTTATGATTGCTTTTTTCATCCAAACCTCATTTGCCTGCCAAGAATGACCTCTGAAAAAATGAGGGCTGAAGACAGTCTTGCTAGTTATAGGACTGTGGGTACCATCCCTGCCTCTGACTGTTCTGTTTCCACCTGGAAGCTCTGACATGTCATTTTCTCCAGGTGGTAATGATGGGAGGAGCTGAAAGCAAGGCAAAGTGCTATCCATCTGATGTAGCCACATATCATAGAATTTTGCCAAAAATTTCTCTCTTCCTCTACTTTTTAATCACGTTGTTTTCAGGAAAATTTGCTCATCTGGTTCTGATTCATTTGCACTTAACTCATCAGAGGGCGGTGTTGTAATACCAGATTGACATGAAAAGTTCCAATTCACATATCCCCTAGCCTCTTTCCTTAGGAAGAGGAGAATGGGTTTGGCCAGGAGATGGGCAAAGCACACCCAAGATGGGACAGAGGGCACGAGATGGCAGTACCAGCCCTGCAACAAACTCTGTGGGGTCTGGGTATCCCCTCCTGGGAAATGAGAGTTTCAACTAAGTGGTGACTCAGTTCCATACCAATAATAGTTCCTTAGTGTTGAAAAGTAGAGTGTTTTTACAAATAGCACCATTATCACTAAGAACTCACACAAAATTGGACTGTTTGATGAAAGAAGTCTAGAATATGTTTTGCAATGACCCAAAACAAAAGGAAATGTGGTTATCAGAAGTTCAGAAAAATCAAACAATCCTCGGTTAGTCTTGCTCTCTAGCTGATAAAATCACTAGATTACTAGACGAGGCCTAATATGTGAATAGCTCTACATTGAATAAAGTCTTCTGGGATGGTCTGAGGGATGAAAGACAGCAATGAGGACTGGATGGTAGTATGGTTTAAGTGGCAAATCCCGGAATTAAGTGTCAGTTAGTTTGAAACCAGAAACCTACTCCATTTGCACAAAATTTTTATTAGACATCTGTTGGATACAGCGTATTCAGGACTTGCCAGGGCTGCCTAATGGACTGAATATCTCATGGGTTCTTTATTTTTATTCCTTAATTCATTTAATCATTTCTTCATTCATTACATACGCTCTCAACACTTCCTGAGTGCCAGGCTATGAACTTAGTGCTAACATAGCACAGATGGACAAATAAAATGAGGCTGACAGTCTCTTGAAGAAGATTAAACTTCACTGGAAATTTCTCACCAACAATCAACACACAATCTGACTTTCCTGATTATCTTTTTCTCTCCTCTGTCTCTCTTTAAAGCCGTTCGTAGTGCCTTTTCCTCCTCCCAGCCTACCCTTTATTATGATAATGACTTCAAACACCAGGCATTGCTATTCAGGGCACTGTGAAAACGTGTTTTTCCCATCAGTCCTGATGAAATAGTTTCCACTGTCTGTTTCCCTTGCAGATAGCAATCAAAGTCCGGCCGTAACAATAAAAAAAAAAGTCTAAACTCTTGTCCGATATAGAATCTAAAACTTGTCCTTGGAAAGTGACACCCAAGGGAATTTAATCACAAATATTCTTCACTTCAACCCATTGATGCTAAATACAGATTTGGAAGGATCTGTTTCTGGGAGCTCATTTTCCTATTCTTCTCCCTTAGTCTTCCGAGAAGGCCAAAATAAGAGGGCTTTGAAGAATGTTATTCCCTTAAGACCTCTGCTGGGATCTCCAGGGTCTCATACCAGCCCATAAACCTCGCTCTCAACTTTTCACTACCTCGTCTGGTTGTAGCCCCCTTTGTACAGTCCCATTCCCTGAGCTCTTCACTTTCTCAGGTATAGGCTGACTTTGAATCACCAATGTCTATCACTTACTATCCACACCAAGCCCTGTCACTTACTAGTTATATGACCTTGGATAACTATTCACCTGCTGGCCTCAGTGTTGCCATTGATTAAAAAAAAAAAAAAAAGGAGTATACATCTGTGTCTCAGAAGATAGTTTTGAGGTTAAATTATGGAATATAGCAAGCAGCACATGGAAATTGATTCTGAACTGGTTGGAGGACTATAGATTGTCCTCCTCACTATTAATCTCTCTTTTCTCTGAGCTTGTGTAACACTAATGGTATCAGACATAGAACTCCCAGCCAGAATGGCCTTTGGAGATGGATCTGAAAATTCCATCTCAAATGCTTAGTATACTCACACACACACACAACACAAACTGACACCATACTACACACACACACACACACACACACCCTAAACTGGGCATTTGGACATCTGCCATTTCAGATTCCAAGGAGGACATGTCTTCACTACTCTTGTCTCCTCTTGTGATTTGACCTTTGTAACTAGGAAAATAGCTCTGGTGGTCAGTCCAAAGAGGTTCTGAGAAATGCTGTGGGAAACCTAAGGAAAAGGGATGTGCTGTTTTTTCTAAAGCCTTTTGTTCTTTGGTGAGTTTAGACTCTATTCCCATGCCCACGGGTGATGGTTGCTAACAAATAACTAATAAGTAAAGTATATACAGGACATTCACCCTCTCTCAGGCACCATCTTGGTGCATTGCTCACAGGATGTATTTAACCCTTGCAACACATCTAATCGGATACAGCTCTGAGGTAATCAGGTTGCAGGGGGAGCAGCCACCCCCAATATTCTCTATTGCTAAGGTTCCGTCCAACAGTTGGACTCCTCACTCCAGCTTTGGTCACTAGCAGTTGGAAGAGCAATTGTATCTCAAACTGGAAGTGACAAGTGATTAGCCAGCCAAAGGACACCATGGGTGCTAGTCTTACTGACATAAATGTTCCAAAAAAGTAACAGGTGGACATCCAGGGATCAGGAACTATGGAGGTCTTTGCCATTTCATCATACTGCTAATGCCTGGTATCTCTCAGAAGTTCAGTCATTCCAGAGCCCTTGTGATGCCTGGCACTCTTGGCTCCAGATTATAATCAGTAAATATAGCTTTATTCCTCCAAAAGCAGAATGATTTCTCTAGAGACCAAGCCAGATGTTCTCTGCTAACCTATCACTGGCCGTCAGATATGATTAAAGTTGTGGACTCTTGCTGTCAAAGGGTAGCATTAACAACCCACCCATGTCATTATACACTACTAGAGTAGGACATAGCCATCCAACCCCAGAGATTTACAGAGGTACAGGTTTCCAATAAGCCAGGCAACCCAAATTTCAGTGATATCATTTATGGAGAGGGCTGTCTCCTTTAGGACAATTTAGCCATGTAGAAAATATAAAAAACTGCTCTTATCCCTTTAAATAAAACATAGAAGGCACATGTATCCTTAATATATATGGAACTTCTGAAATTTCAAGATAGTACAAGACAAAAAGGACTGGCTCCTGACAGGGTCAACATTTTCTATTCCTGTTCCATCTCAGTGCTGGGTCAGATACCCTAAGATCAACTTCTTCCTTCTCATTCACATGGCTGTCAGTTTCCAAACTGCTTTCGTGTTCATTAGTCATTCACAATGACCCTGAAGGGTTATCATTTGTGTTTTCCAGATATGGAAACTATGGATCAGATAGGATAAGGAACTCACCAAACGTCCCACAGCCCATGATGGCAGAGATAGAACAATATGATGATTTAGTGTTCACACCTTTGCTTCCAGCCAGCCCAGATTTCTATCTGCAAGTTGGTACCCTCAAACATTCTGGGGGATGATCTAGGCTATCTGATCTGGGTGAGTGGAAGAAGTAAGGCGGGGATCCCTTTTAAATGTTGCTAAACTCCATTTCTCCCCACATGCTGATCCCAATTGGCATTTGACTCCAATTCATCTTGAAATTGCAACTCGATGTCATTTTCTCAAGTGGTTTTTCCTGACATCTCCATCTAAATTAGGGTTTCTACTGTTATCCCACAACATCTTGCCCTTCCTAGTTATTTATTTAATAGTCTTAATTTTCATAATAGCTTTTTAATTGCTGTTTTATTTATTAAGCTATAGCTCAGTTGGTAAAGAATCTGCCTATCTTACAGGAGACCTGGGTTCAATCCCTGGGTCAGGAAGATCCCCTGGAGAAGGAAATGGCAACCCACTCCAGTATTCTTGCCTGGAGAATCCTATGGACAGAGGAGCCTGGCAGGCTATAGTCCATGGGGTCGCAAGAGTCAGACACAACTTAGCGACTAAACCACCACCACCACCAAGTTCCATGAAGGCAGGGCCCACATTCAACTAGCATAAATCCTAGTTCCCATTAGCACTCAAGACATATATAGAATGAAAGAACAAAAACTGTCCTTTCATGAAGAAGTCTGGACAGGGTCAGAGAGTGTCAACCCATCAGTCAGAAGGAGACTTACCAGAAGTAGCCAGGGAGAAGTACAAAAACATGACCAAGAGCTCAGCCGCTGGTCAGATGATGTAAACCATTTGTTGTCAGGTCTAAACTGGGGCTAGGAGCCAGGAGTAGGACCCCAGGGGAGGAGAGAAGACCCAGAGCCTTTGTTTCCAGCAGGGTGGGTCACTCAAACTCCCCTCTAGGGGCCAGAGGACAGGCATCCCAATAACAAGATTAGAAAAATAAAGTTCACAGCTCTCTTCGGTGCTGTTCAGTTAAAACAGGTGGCTCTGTATCTTGACAAAAGCTTTCCTTCATCTTCTATGGCCAAGCATTTCTAATAGCAGGTATTGGGGAGCTATAGATAAATGCACAGGTAGAATATCATGGCAGAAGGTGTATTTAGGGAAGATTATTGTTAGGATAGAGAAAAACCACAAAAGAATCTGAAAGACCAGGGACTTCTCTGGCAGTCCAGCAGTTAAGATTCCATGCTTCCACACACAGGGGGCACAGGTTCAATATCTGGTCTGGGAATTAAGATTCTGCATGTCATGCATGGTGGCAAAAAGAGAGACAGAGAAAGAGAAGAAAATTTGTTAAAAAAAAAAAAATCAGGATCAGGAAGACCAATTAAGATGATAATAGACAAAAGAGAAGCAATGAGAAATGAATTCAACAGGGACCATTTTAACAGAATGAAAAGAACTGAAATATATTTCAGAGGTACACTCTGTTGAGCATAACTGATAGGGTGTGTAATAGGATCCCCTTTGGATTTGTTTTCTTTTTACTAAGTACTTAACCTTATTGAAGCCTTATAAGGAGCCTGTATGTTGAACAGACAAGGACACAGGCCTGAAAACTGACCTGCCCATGTCAGAGAAGCTGGGCTGGGGCTGGAGTCCAGTCTCCTGACCACCATCTCCAGGACTCTAGACAGCTTCAGGACATTGTGTAACTCAGAGTTACAGGAATGAGCTCACCTCACTCCTCAAGGATCAAGCAGTCTTTGATCTCGTTTGTGTATTCATGTTTATGTAAATGTACATTTATAACTGTGCATTTCCCAGAAGAGAGGTCAGAGGATTTCCATCAGCTCTGGGAGTTTGATAACAGCCTCAGCAGCGGCTGCACCAAAGACCCCAGTGCCTCACAACAGGCTCTCTCCCTGTGAGTCAGACCTGTTCTTCATCTTTACTGTTTTTCCTGATTACTAAAGAAATTCCAGGGTCACTGTAAAATAGCCAAATAAACTTTTAAAAGATAAAATACTGTATACTCTGCTTCATCTTACTCTTTATTTGATAATACAAAATACTTACTGATGTTTATGGATCCTCTGTTAGTTGCCAGGCACTGGGTGAGTCACTTTAAATGAGGATCTTATTTAATCCTCACAACAGTCTCCCACAAGTACTGTTACTACCCCTAGTCTACAGCCGAGAAAACAGAGTCTCCCAGAGAGTCACATACCCAAGTTCACAGAGCTAGAGAATGGCAGAAACAGAATTCGAGGCAGGTCCCGAGATCCAGAATGCACACACCTAACTGCAGCTGTGCATCAGGGGTATCTTTTCAAGTCAGACGTATTGTTGTTCGGTGCTAAGTCATGTGTGACTCTTTGTGATCCCATGGACTGCAGCATATCAGGCTCCCCTGTCCTCCACTAACTTCTGGAGTTTGCTCAAATTCATGTCCATTGAGTCAGCCATAGTATCTAACCATCTCCTCCTCTGCCACTCCCTTCTCCTTTTGTCTTCAATCTTTTTTAGCATCAGGGTCTTTTTCAATTATTCAATCATATTTCCTTCTTGAAGAAAAGGTTGTTGTCTTCTCCTATTCCCAAATATGTTTCTTGGGTTTAGTTAACTAGAGTAAAGGGGCCAAACCATAATTCATTTTTTTGAGGCTTTGAAAATGCATTTCTTTTTTTATTGAAGTATATAGTTGATTTACCATGTTGTGTTAGTTTCAGATGTACAGTAAAGTGATTCATTTATACGTACATACATACCTATTTTTTTCAGATTCTTTTCCTTTATAGGTTATTGTTAATATAAAATATTGAGTATAGTTCCCTGTGTTACAATAGGTTCTTTTTGGTTATCTATTAATAGTTTATCAATATATATAGTAGTTGTTTTTTTTTTTTCTTTCAAAAGCAGTCATCTTCTTCAACTTAAGTAGGTTTTCTCATATCTACTTCCTGAGTCAGAAATCCTCATAGTTATGTCCCCTTATCTATGGTGGATAAAGCACTTGGCTAAAACAAGAAGTTCAAATCTTGCATTAGGTAATAGCTGTACTATTCACCTATTGGGTGATCAGAAGCAAGTACCCTCTCTGCCTGCATCTCAGTTTCCCCAACCTTATAATGGAAATTTGGGGTGGATTCCAAGGACCAAGGTTCATCACATGTTGTTTCTCATGATTTACTGGAATGTGGATGGGCTTATTTTATAAGATCATTTATTTAGTTCTAGTGAGGCAGATGAACCTAGAGATGTTATACAGAGTGAAGTAAGTCAGAAAAAGAAAAAGAAATATCGCATATTAATGCATATAATATGGGATCTAGAAAAACGGTACTGATGAACTTATTTGCAGGGCAGCAGTGGAGATGCAGACATAGAGAACAGACTTGTGAACCCAGCGAGGGGGCAGGGGAAGAGGGAGGGGATGAACTGAGAATAGCAGGGAAACATGTGCTTTACTGTATGTAAAATAGATAGCTAATGGGGAGGTGCTGTGTAACACAGGGAGTCAGCCCAGGCTCTGTGATGACTTGGAGGGGTAGGATGGGGTGGGGGCAGGAGGGAGGTTCAAGAGGGAGGAGACACATGTTTACTCATGGCTGAATCATGTCATTGTATGGCAAAAGCCAACACAACATTGTAAAGCAATTACAATTAATTTTTTAAATTTATTTGTAGTTGGAGGATAATTGCTCTACAGTGTTGTGTTGGTTTCTGCCACACAGCAACATGAATCAGCCATAAGTATACATAAGACCCCTGTCCTCTTGAACCTTATCTTAGACAAAGGAGGAAAGAATATACAATGGAGAAAAGACAGTCTCTTCAACAAGAGATGCTGGGGAAACTGATCAGCTACATGTAAAAGAATGAAATTAGAACACTTCCTAATAGCACATACAAAAACAACAACAACAAAATACTCAAAATGGATGAAAGACCTAAATGTAAGACCAGAAACTGTGAAACTCAGAGAAAAACATAGGTAGAACACTCTTTGACATAAATCACAGCAAGATCTTCTGTGACTCATCTCCTAGAGTAATGGAAATAAAAACAAAAATAAACAAATAGGAACTAATTAAACTTAAAAGCTTCTGTACAATGAAGGAAACTATAAGCAAGGTTATAAAAGACAACCCTCAGAATGGGAGAAAGTAATAGCAAATGAAACAACTGACAAAGGATTAAAATCTCTAAAATATACAAGGAGATGTGTTCAGCTCAATACCAGAAAAATAAACAAACTAATCAAAAAGTGAACAGAAGACCTCAGTAGAAATTTCTCCAAAGACATGCAGATGGCTAATAAACACATGAAAAGATGCCCAACATCACTCATTATTAGAGAAATGCAAATCAGAGCTACAAGGAAGTGTCATCTCACGCCAATCAAAATGGCCATCATCAAAAATTCTACAGACAATAAGTGCTGGAGAGGGTTTAGAGAAAAGGGAACCCTTTTGCCCTGTTGGTGGGAACATATATTGATACAGCCACTATGGAGAATAGTATGGAGGTTCCTTAACAAACTAGTAATAAAATTACCACATGATCCAGAGATCCCACCCTGAGAAAACCAGAAGTCAGAAAGAGAAAGACAAATATCGTGTATTAATGCATATATGGAATCTAGAAAGATGGTACTGATGATTCGATTTGCAGGTCAGCAAAGGAGACACAGACATAAAGGACAGACTTCTGAACACAATGTGGGGAGGAGAGAGTGGGATGATTTGAGAGAAAAGCTTTGAAACATACACATTACCATATGTTAAAATAGAGAGCCAGTGGGAATTTGCTGTATGATGCAGGAAACCCAAAGCCAGTGCTCTGTGACAACCTATAGGGGTGAGATGGGGAGGAAGGTGGGAGGGAGGTTCAAGAAGCAGGGGACATATGTATACCTATGGCTGATTCGTGTTGCTATATGGAAGAAACCACAATATTGTAATTATCCTCCAATTAAAGATAAACTTAAAAAAACTCTAAAAATAAAATAATGACATGGAAAATAATTAATTAATTTTAAATATGTAAAAAAACAAAACAAAAAATTTAATAGTGGAAAAATACATATAAAATTTGTCATCCTACCCATCTTAAGTGTACTAAGTATTGTGTAACCAGTCTTCAGAATTCCTTTCATTTTGCAAAACAAAAAAAAATTAACTTTTAAAATAAAAGCATATTAAATGACTATGGAAAAAATGTTAATGTTCATAATAACATTCAAAATAGTACAATGGCTAAGGAAAGGAGATGAATGTTACATTAGCCTTTTAAGGTCATTGACACAAATGATCACAAGCAGTGGCTGAAAATAACAGAAATTTATTCTCTTAGCTCTGGAGACTTTGAAATCAGGGTTTTGACAGGGTTTTATCCCTCCAGAGTCACCAGAGGAGAATCCATTCCTTGCTCTTATCAGTTTCTGGTGGCTCTTGGCTTACACTACATCCCTTCAATCTGCTTCTAGTTTCTGTGGTCACGTTGCCTTCTCCTCTTATTCCATGTCAAATCTCCCTCTGACTCACTCATAAGGACATTTGTGATTGTATTTAGGGTCCACCCAGATAACCCAGGATATCCTATATTTTGATCCTTAACTTAATCACATGGATAACAACTCTTTTCTAAAGTTCACATTTATAGTTTCTAGGGATTAGGAGCTGATATCTTGGGGGTGCTGGTGTTCAGTCTACTACAGAGAAACACTGAAAACCATACTCCATGAGAACATTCAAGGCAATCTCTCAAGGACATCATCATAAACAACAAGGGCCGAGCAGACATAAACACACTGTGGGTATTTTATAGGGAAAGGGAGAGAAGCAGAAGGAAACGGTTGAAAGAGGTTGATAGCAGTGACAATGTTGTATAACGGAGAGAGTGCTTGCTCCCTGGAAGAACACACAAGTGCATCACATCGATTGGTTGAAGGACTCCACCCGCCAAAACCACTGAGGGGCCCTAGACTGGCCAGCCAATGAGTAGCTTTATGAGAGTAACAATTTGTTATAAAATCAAACAGCTTCTTGGTGCCGGAATTCTTCTTCCCTGACCCATTCAATTCCCTACAATACATTTCATTATTTTCTTTAAGGAAAAAACAAGCCACACTTTTCTTCCCCACTAGTACTACACATATGCCCCTTACGCTGGCATAGGATTTACCAGCTCATCTTTTCACTGGAAAGGTCACTAATTTCCAGAAATGTTCTTAAAAATAAATGCCCAAGCAATATTTTGGTAAGCCTAAAGAAGTATATCATATTGAAAATTTCCTAGGAAATATGGATTCAAGACAGTATTCTACCAGGTAGAAATGGGTGCCTTTGGATAACCACTCAACCACTGAAAGGGGATATAGAATAGTCTTAAAAAATGTCTTCTCTCCATTTCTAAACTCTGAGTTCCCTGACGGCATGGAAAATGTTTTGATGAAAATAATAGTTGACTTACTAGGCCTCCAGATAGAGTGCCTGAAGAACTATGAACAGAGGTTAATAACCGTGACCAAAAGCATCCCAAAGATAGAGAAATGCAAGAAAGCAAAATGGTTGTCTGAGGAGGCCTTACAAATAATTGAAAAAAGAAGAGATGCAAAAGGGAAGAGAAGAGGGAAAGATATACCCAACTGTGTATACCCAAATGTGAAGTCAAGTGTGCCTTAGGAAGCATCACTATGAACAAAGCTAGTGGAGGTGATGGAATTCCAGTTGAACCATTTCAAATCCTAAAAGATGATGCTGACAAAGTGTTGCATGCAATATGCCAGCAAATTTGGAAAACTCAGCAGTGGCCACAGGACTGGAAAAGGTCAGTTTTCATTCCAATCCCTAAGAAAGGCAATGCCAAAGAATGCTCAAACTACCACACTATTGCACTCATCTCACATGCTAGCTAAGTAATGCTCAAAATTCTCCAAGCCAGGCTTCAACAGTACGTGAACCATGAACTTCCAGATGTTCAAGCTGGTTTTAGAAAAGGCAGAGGAACCAGAGGTCAAATTGCCAACATCCAAGTTACCAAGAGAACAATTCATGAACATATGGGCACAATAAAGCACAGAAACAGCAAGGACCTAACAGAAGCAATTAAGAAGCAGTGGCAAGAATAAAGAGAAGAATTACATAAGGTTTGGCGGAAAATAGAAAAATTCGGTAAAGCAATTATCCTTCAATAAAGAATAGATAAATTAAAAAAAAAAAAGTCTTAATGACCCAGATAACCACAACTGGGTGGTCACTAACCTAGAGCCAGACATCCTGGAGTGTGAAGTCAAGTGGGCCTTAGGAAGCATGTTCCCTCAAGCACTCAGTAAAGCCTCTATAAATCATGATTATGATTCCTGTTTTAAAATGAGGAAATGTGGGACTTGCCTAGTAGTCCAGCAGTAAAGAATCTGCCTTTCAATACAGTGGACGTGGGTTGGATACCTGGTTGAGGAACTAAGGTCCCACATGCTGCAGGGCAACTAATAAGCTCATATGCCACAACTACAAAGAAGCCCATGCATCACAATTAGAGAAGCCCACACTCTACCATGAAGATCTCACATGCCACAACTAAGACTCAATGTCAGCCAAATAAATATTAATAAAATAAAATGAGGAAATATAATTCTTAAGAGAGGTTAGTTGACTATTCAAAATGGTGCAACCGAAGAAGTCAGAGTTCACACCCTGTCCAAGTCCAAACTTCATACTCTTTCCCCAGTTCATGCTTCTCCCCTTATCTCTAGCACCTACTACAGTATCTAGAATATAGAAGACACTTGAGGAAATAGTTGATGGGTAAGAATAATTTAAAAAGCAGAAAGTGGAAGCAAAGACTTGTTTATACTATGCATGTATGCTACCTCTGTAATGCTGGAAATCACAAGGCATAAGTGTGGGAGAGGACAAGCAGAGGCAGATAGGGTAGTGATACACAAAGTAAAGTCTTACAAATTACAACTCTCTGCATTGCGTAAAGCAATCTTCACAGGTGTTGTTGCATTTGATTCTCACCAAACACCCGGGAGGCATGAAACATCAGGAAGTAGATTCTTACTTTCAGTAATAGAAATATAATCTGAAGTGTTACCTAACCGCAATTCCTATGTGGTAGAGATAGGACTCAAAGCCAGATCATAAGGCTTCCTGTCCAGTGCCTTTCCATCTGGGCAGCACTGCACGCTCTTGCCATGGACTCTCCCTGTAGGCCACAAATCCCTTACCAATAACTTGCTCACAGCTTCTGGGGCCAGCAGCCTTCCACCAGCCCCCTACTATAACCACAAGTAAACACACATAAACATCCTTTTGCTATATTTATAATGTCCTAGGAGTGAAGAAAACATGGATGGGAGACTCGAGGAAGGTATCAGTTCAGTTCAGTTCAGTTGCTCAGTCATGTCTGACTCTTTGCAACCCCATGAATAGAGAATCTGTAAAGGGCACAGGATCCAACTAATGATATTGTCATCACAGCTTTCCCAGAAGTTCTTGAGAATTTTTTCCAATGGCTATTATAAATATACTGTATATGTGTATATATTTCTAGGTGTGACTCAGGCTCGTGACTTAAGAAGTCATAGATCATCCAATATAGTCTTGGTGTCCTTGAAAAGCTTCAAAGTCAAACCTGTTTGAACACCCAGCTCTCTCATCCTCTTGCTGTGGGACAGTGGACCAATTTCTCTCGCTTTATCTTTAAAAAAGAACTATAGAATGATTTTAAGTATAAAAGTGACCATCAGTATAACATGCCCTATACTATTAAAGCAAATAATTATTATTCAACCTATTCAGCTAACCATTAAATTCTTATGTAAAATGGATATATTTACATATCCATTCTTTGAAAATATAACAACTTCACTGCATTAGTGCAGTAACTCTAATAAGTCACAAGTTATAAGTTAATTAAATGTAGCTTGTAAGCTCCTGTAGGCTATACCCTCCATGAAAATGGAAATGGTTTACTTACTTAACATTCTATTCTCAATGTAAGACACAATGTCTAGTACATAGTAAGCCATCAGTCAATGTGTAGCAGAGAAGGTGGAAACTAAACAATGAATTGGAATGAGTCAAAATATCACTTTAGGCAACCACAACTTTTACTCATAGGTGCATAAAGGGAGCTTCAAAAGAAGGTGTCTGAATGTATATTCTAGTTAGAAATTCATCTTATGTTTCAATTAGAAAAGGCTTAAAAATAATTTTGCTTAACACCAAGAAATCAAACTTGTTATTTCATATAGCAAATTTATAATTCCTAAATTATTATTTACTGTATTAGATATGTACTGGGCATCTGTAGTTTGGCCTACTTATTCCCTTTTCCCTTATCATCTGTACATGTCATCCCAATTTTCTTTTAGGAACCCCCTTACTCCACTCTTGTCTATTCACAGAATGCTTATCCTCACTCCTGGATCCAAGGATGATAGTGTTGTTGCTACTCCTGCTAAGTCACTTCAGGCGTGTCCGACTCTGTGTGACCCCATAGACGGCAGCCCACCCAGCGCCCCTGTCCCTGGGATTCTCCAGGCAAGAACACCAGAGTGGGTTGCCATTTCCTTCTCCAGTGCATGAAAGTGAAAAGTCAAAGTGAAGTCACTCAATCGTGTCCGACTCTTAGTGACCCCATGGACCGCAACCTACCAGGCTCCTCCATCCATGGGATTTTCCAGGCAAGAGTACTGGAGTGGGGTGCCATCGCCTTCCACCAACAAATGATAATACAACAGCATCCTGGACACTGTTATTGGCCCAGATATAGGCATGTAACAGGCAATCCCTGGATCTGAGTTAGATTATTAGGACACCATCTCTGTCTTCCAGCTGATATTTTCAAACTAGTAAAATATATGCCTAAGGATACGAAAATATTATCTTGTTGCCAAGAGAATTTGCTTGAGAATTAAGCCAGTAAGAGGAAAGCAGGTTGAGATAAGGAATGAGGCAAGTTGCTAAAGATAATACAAGTCCAGCCACGTCAGGTAAGTGAGCCAATTAACTTCCCTCTTTGTTTTCTTAAGTCAGTTTCAATGTGTTTCTTAAATAACCAAAACGTAATTCTAATATATATTATCACATCAAAATCACCAACGTTTTAAGAAAAATTGATAGGGAAAAACATAAAATTTGGACGCTTCTATCCATTAATTAATTTTGCTGTGTATGATAAGAGTACCATCATTTGCTTTTCAAGAGCAACTAACATTCAACATATGATCATCTAAATAGATGCAGAAAAACCATTTGACTAAATTAAATACCCATTTATAATTAAAAAATAACTCTCAACAGTGTGAATATAGAGGGAACATACCTCAACATAATAAAGGCTATATATGATATACCTACAGCAAACATTATCCTCAGTGGTGAAAAGTTAAAAAGCTTTCCCTCTCAGATAAGAAATAAGACAAGGATGCCCACTCATTCCACTTCTATTCAACATAGAACTGAAAGTCCAAGCTTATCAATCAGGCAAGAAAAACAAATAAAAAGCATCCATATTAGAAAGAAAGTAGTAAAACTGTCACTATTTGCAGATTGCATGATACTATACATAGAAAATCCTAAAGAATCCATACAATAAGTATTAGAACTAAAAAATGAATTCAGTAAATTTACAAAATTAATACACAGAACTATACTACATTTATATACACTAATAATGAACTATCAGAAAGAGAAATTAATAAATCAATCTGATTTACAATTGCATCAAAAAGAATAAAATACCTAGGAATAAATCTAACCAAGGAGGTAAAAGACTTATACCTCTGAAAACTATTCCTGAAAGAAATTGAGACCAACATAAATAAATGGAAAGATGTACCATGTTCATGAATATTGTTAAAATGTCCATACCACCCAAAACAACCTACAAATTCAATCCTTATCAAAATATCCATGGCATTTTTCACAGAAACAGAATAAATAATTCTAAAATTTGTATGAAACCACAAAAGACCCTGAATAGGCAAAGCAATCTTGAGAAAGAACAAAGCTGAGAGTATCACATTTCCTGATTTAAAACTATACTACAAAGCTATAGTAATCAAAACAGAATGGGACTGGCACAGACGCACAGATTAATGGAACACAATAGAGACCTCATAAATAAACCCACACTTATACTGCCAATTCACCTATGGCAATGAATACAAGAATATAAATTAGAGAAAATACAGTATCTTCAATAAATGGTGTAGGGAAAACTGGACAAATACTTGCAAAAGAATGAAGCTAGACCACTTTCTTATGCCATGTACACAAGAAACTCAAAATATATTGAAGACTTAAATGTAAGATCTGAAATCATTAAACTTCTAGAAAAAACAATATAGGCAATATGCTCTTTGGCATCAATTTTAGCAATATTTTTTGGAAATCTGTCCTTCTACAAGGGCAACACAAGTAAAATAAACAAATGGGACTATGTCAAACTGAAAAGCTTTTATACAGCAAAGGAAACCATTAACAAAATGAAAAGGCAACTGAGTGAATAAAAGAAGATATTTTCAAACAGTAAGTCTAATAAGTTAATATCCAAAATACATATAGAACTCTCACAACCAATCAAAACCAAACAACCCTATTAAAAAGAGCAGAGGATCTGAATCTAATTTTCTCTTAAAAACTATACAGAGAGTCAATAGGCACATGAAAAAATGCTAATCATCACTAACCATCAGAGAAATGCAACTCAAAACCACATGAACCATCACCTCACACCTGTAAAAATGGATATTAACAAAAAGACAAGAAATAATGTATTAGCAAGGATGTGGAAAAAGGGAACCCTTGTGCACTGCTGTTGGGAATGGAAGTTTATCAACCCTTATGGGAAGCAGTATTAAGATTTAATAAATTGTAATAATTTAATAATAAATTTAAAAGCTAAGAACAAAACTATCATCAGTAGAGTTCAGTTCAGTCATCCAGTGTGTCCAACTCTTTGAAACCCAATGAATTGCAGCACGCCAGGCCTCCCTATCCATCACCAACTCCCGGAGTTCCTCAAACTCAGGTCCATTGAGGCAGTGATGCCATCCAGCCATCTCATCCTCTGTCATCCCCTTCTCCTCCTGCCCTCAATCCCTCCAAGCATCAGAGTCTTTTCCAATGAGTCAACTCTTCTCATGAGGTGGCCAAAGTACTGGAGTTTCAGCTTTAGCATCATTCCTTCCAAAGAACACCCAGGACTGATCTCCTTTAGAATGGACTGGTTGGATCTCCTTGCAGTCCAAGGGACTCTCAAGAGTCTTCTCCAACACCACAGTTCAAAAGCATCAATTCTTCGGCGCTCAGCCTTCTTCACAGTCCAACTCTTACATCCATACATGACCACTGGAAAAACCATAGCCTTGACTAGACAGACCTTTGTTGGCAAAGTAATGTCTCTGCTTTTCAATATGCTATCTAGGTTGGTCATAACTTTTCTTCCAAGGAGTAAGCGCCTTTTAATTTCAATGCTGTAGTCACCATCTGCAGTGATTTTGGAGCCCAGAAAAATAAAGTCTGACACTGTTTCCACTGTTTCCCCATCTATTTTCCATGAAGTGATGGGACCAGATGCCATGATTTTCGTTTTCTGAATGTTGAGCTTTAAGCCAACTGTTTCACTCTCCTCTTTCACTTTCATCAAGAGGCTTTTTAGTTCCTCTTCACTTTCTGCCATAAGGGTGGTGTCATCTGTGTATCTGAGGTTATTGATATTTCTCTCGGCTATCTTGATTCCAGCTTCTACTTCTTCCAGCCCAGTGTTTCTCATGATGTAATCAGCATGTAAGTTAAATAAGCAGAGTGACAATATACAGCCTTGACGTACTCCTTTTCCTATTTGGAACAAGTCTATTGTTCCATGTCCAGTTCTAACTGTTGCTTCCTGACCTGCATATAGGTTTCTCAAGAGGCAGATCAGGTGGTCTGGTATTCCCATTTCTTTCAGAATTTTCCACAGTTTATTGTGATCCACATAGTCAAAGGCTTTGGCATAGTCAATAAAGCAGAAATAGATGTTTTTCTGGAACTCTCTTGCTCTTTCCATGATCAAGCGGATGTTGGCATTTGATCTCTGGTTCCTCTGCCTTTTCTAAAACCAGATTGAACATCTGGAAGTTCACAGTTCATGTATTGCTGAAGCCTGGCTTGGAGAATTTTGAGCATTACTTTACTAGCATGTGAGGTGAGTGTAACTGTGTGGTAGTTGGAGCATTCTTTGGCATTGCCTTTCTTTGGGATTGGAATGAAAACTGACCTTTTCCAGTCCTGTGGCCACTGCTGAGTTTTCCAAATTTGCTGGCATATTTAGTGCAGCACTTTCACAGTATCATCTTCCAGGATTTGAAATAGCTCAACTGGAATTCCATCACCTCCACTAGCTTTGTTCATAGTGATGCTTTCTAAGGCCCACTTGACTTCACATTCCAGGATGTCTGGCTCTAGGTGAGTGATCATACCATCATGATTATCTGGGTCGTGAAGCTCTTTTTTGTACAGTTCTTCTGTGTATTCTTGCCATCTCTTCTTAATATCTTCTGCTTCTGTTAGGTCCATAACATTTCTGACCTTTATCGAGCCCATCTTTGCATGAAATGTTCCCTTGGTATCTCTACTTTTCTTGAAGAGATCTCTAGTCTTTCCCATTCTGTTGTTTTTCTCTATTTCTTTGCATTGATCACTGAGGAAGGCTTTATTTCTTCTTGCTATTCTTTGGAACTCTGCATTCAGATGTGTATATCTTTCCTTTTCTCCTTTGCTTTTCGCTTCTCTTCTTCTCACAGCTATTTGTAAGGCCTCCCCAGACAGCCATTTTTCTTTTTTGCATTTCTTTTCCATGGGGATGGTCTTGATCCCTGTCTCCTGTACAATGTCATGAACCTCTGTCCATAGTTCATCAGGCACTCTATCAGACCTAGGCCCTTTAATCTATTTCTCACTTCCACTGTATAATCCTAAGGGATTTGATTTAGGTCATACCTGAATGGTCTACTGGTTTTTCCCACTTTCTTCAATTTAAGTCTGAATTTGGCAATAAGGAGTTCATGATCTGAGCCACAGTCAGCTCCCAGTCTTGTTTTTGCTGACTATATAGTTTCTCCATCTTTGGCTGCAAAGAATATAAACAGTCTGATTTCGGTGTTGATCATCTGGTGATGTCCATGCATAGAGTCTTCTCTTGTGTTGTTGGAAGAGGGTGTTTGCTATCATATAATCCAGCAATTCTACTTTGATGTATTTATTCAAAGAAAATGAAAGCACTTTCAAAAATACATGCGAACCTCAATATTTATTACAGCACTATTTATAATAGCCAAGATGTGGAGACAACCTAAATATTCATCAATAGATTAATGGATAAAATAATAAATATATACCCACATATACACAATGGAATATTACTAGGTCATAAAAAAAGAATGAAATCTTGCTGTTTGTAGCAACTTGGATAGACCCAGAGTGTACTATGCTAAGTGAAATAAGTTAGGCAAATACTGTATGATTTCACTTATATAGTGAAATATAAAACACAAAACAAATAGATGTAAAAGAGAAACAGATTCATAGACAGAGAAAACAAATGGTGGTTTCCAGAGGTGGGAGTGAACATCAGCAAAATAGTGGAACAGAATGAAGCACAAAGTTCCAGTTATAAAATAAACAAATAACAGGGATGTAATGTATAGCGTAGGGAATGTAGTTAATAATATTGTAATAACTTTGCATGGTGACAGATGGTGATTAGACTTATTGTGGTGATGATTTCATAATGTATGTAAATATTGAATACCATGTTGTACCTGAAACTAATATAATATTGTAAGTCAATTATACTTTGACTAAAGAAAAGGAACATCTAACACTGATTGCATTGATTGAGCACAGTCAATATTTATGAGCACTGGGCAAAGTCCTCATATAAACATGCGTAGGACTAGCAATTGCCTTTGAGGGTTGACACAATTAAAAAATGTCAATGCATGAGGATGGATGGGTTTTCCTTGAAAGGGCTATTAAGTTGGCTCTCTTATGTCTGGCCTGAAGCATGTAAGTGATTCTGAATGCCTTTATTAAAAAGTGAATTAAAGGTCAGAAGTGAATTTTCCTTAGTCCTTAATTTCCTGTGTGTGTGCCAAGGGCAGAAAGGGGAGAGGGCATTGTGAGAGGGTACAATTTGTTAAATCCCAGATGAGGATCCACGGTCACTAGGAAAGCTGTACCACAGGCCTGGTTAGCTAGGTCTGGAGGCTGAAACTTTGGAAAAATGATTCCACATCCCTGTGGTGGAATGTTTCATACTGTCAAGGATGATGGTTGAAGGAGTGATTAAAAAGGGGGAAAAAATCAGGGCTTATCATTTAAGCATATGAGGTGTAAGAGCAAGAAACAGATGCTCAGCTTTCACTACACCTAGGCAATTGAGGACACACAAAATTTCCAATATCATTTTCCATGTTTTGGTTTGATTCTATTATTATATGTCTTTGAAACAGTCCCCTGCCCCTGGGCTTTCCTTGTGCTAAATGACCACAAGGAGTCAAGCTGATCTGGGATTGAACAAAGGCTCTGTCACTGGTTTTCTGGTTGCCTCTCTGAGCCTCGCTTTCTTCATTTTAAAGTCAGAATATCCAACTCTGCCTCTAGGATGGTATAAGAACTTTGTGATGATGCACACAAAAGCACTTTAATAAAGCCTTGTGCATTCAGGAATACAACAAACGCTCCCCTCCCTTCTCTGAGTCACATGGCATTTTATGAAGCAAGATGGTGGAAAGGGACAACCACATGAGTGGGGTAAGATAAGTGGAATTTGTATCTTATATCTACTATTTACCACCCATGAGACTTTGACAGACAGTTTCCCCTTTTAAAGTTCAGCGTTTTTTAATCTTTAAAAGAAATGTGTCACTATTGTCTCTTCTACTTCACAGCATTGCTAAAAGGATCAAATCAATCAACAAATCTTAAAATGCTTTGTAAATGGACGTGTGTCAAATATTAATATATGTGTGTGCATGTACATACACACACATGTATACATAGCTATATGTCTATCAAACTGTACATTATCTAAAAGACATACAAAAAAGCACAAACATTAAAAAAATATTGGTCTTCATGATGTTGGATTTGGCAATGAATTCTAAGATATAATATCAAAAGCATGAGTAACAAGAGATAATAAAAAAAACTGGACAATTTCAAAGTTAAAAACCATTTGTATATCAAAGGATATTCAAACCACAGAATGGGAAAAATATTTGCAAATCATGTATCTGATAAGATTCTAGTATCCACAATATTTTAAAATTCCCATGATTTAAACTATAGAGATTAAAAAAAAAAAAAAAGGGAGTCCCAAAGAGGATACACAAATGGACAACAAGCACATGAAAAGATGCTCAACATTATTAGTCACTAGAAAAATGCAAGTTAAAACCACAATAAAGTATCATTTCACACCCACTAGAATGGTTATTTTTTTAAAAATGTAACAATGGAAGATAACAAGTGTTGGGAAAAATGTGGACAACTCAGAACACTTGTATATTGCTATTGGGAATGTAAAATGGTTAAGCTTCTGTGGAAAACAATTTAGCATACCCTCAAACAGTTAAACATAAAACTACCATATGAGAATTACCATATCCAAAAGAATTAAAAACAGATACAGAAGCAAGTACCTGTACACATACGCTCATAGCAGTATTACCCACAGGAGCCAAAAGATGGAAACAGTTCAAACATCCATCAATAGATGAAAGGATAAACCAATTGTAGTACATAGATTCAATGGACTGTGGGAAATCTTGAAGAGAGGGGAATAACAGACCACCTTCCTTGCCTCCTGAGAAATCTGTATGCAAGTCAAGAAGCAACAGTTAGAACAGGACATGGAACAACAGACTTGTTCCAAATTGGGAAAGGAGTACTTCAAGGCCGTATATCGTCACCCTGTTTATTTAACTTATATGCAAAGTACATCATGAGAAATGCTGGGCTGGATGAAGCACAAGCTGGAATCAAGATTGCCAGGAGAAATATCCATAACCTCAAATACGCAGATGATACTACCCTTATGGCAGAAAGTGAAGAAGAACTAAAGAGTCTCTTGATGAAAGTGAAAGAGGAGAATTAAAAAGTTGGCTTAAAACTCAACATTCAGAAAACTAAGATCATGTCATCTGGTCCAATCACTTCATGACAAATAGGTGGGAAAACAATGGAAATAGTGAGAGACATTATTTTGGGGGGGCTCCAAAATCACTTCAGATAGTGACTGCAGCCATGAAATTAAAAGACACTTGCTCCCTGGAAGAAAAACTATGACCAACCTAGCTAGAATATTAAAAAGCAGAGACATTATTTTGCCAACAAAGTTCTGTCTAGTCAAGGCTATGGTTTTTCCAGTAGTTATGTATGGATGTGAGAGTTGGACTATAAAGAAAGCAGAGCACTGAAGAATGGATGCTTTTAAACTGTCGTGTTGGAGAAGACTCTTGAGAGTTCCTTGGACTGCAAGGAGATCCAACCACTCCATCCTAAAGGAAATCAGTCCTGAATATTCATTGGAAGGACTGATGCTGAAGCTGAAACTCCAATCCTTTGGCCACCTGATGTGAAGAACTGACTCATTGGAAAAGACCCTGATGCTGGAAAAGACTGAAGGTGGGAGGAGAAGGGATCGACAGAGGATGAGATGGCTGGATGGCATCACCAACCCGAAGGACATGAGTCTGAGTAAGCTCCAGGAGTTGATGAAGGATGGGGAAGCCTGGAATGCTGCAATCCATGGGGTCACAGAGTCAGACACGACTGAGCAGCTGGACTGAACTGAACTGAGATGCAAATAGAATGTTATTCAGCTATGAAAAAAAAGAGAGATTAATATATAAGACCACATGAATGAAACTTGAAAACACTATGCTATGTGAAAGAAAAAATCCAGAACATTACATATTGTATTATTCCACTCATGAGAGATATCCAGAATAAATACATTTATAGAGAGAGAATGAAGCTTTGTGGTTGCTTGGGGTTGGGGAGGGGACAGGGAAGGGTGAATGGGGAGAAACTACTTAAGGTGTAAGAGGTTTTACTTGGAGTGATGGAATGTTTTAGAAATAGATAAAGGTGGTCATTCTCAACATTGTGACTATACTAAATGCCACTAAATTGTTAACCTTAAAATGGTTAATTCTAGGGACTTCCCTGGCAGTCCAGTGGTTAAGATTCTGTGCTTCCACTACAGGGGGCACAGGTTTGATCCCTGATCAGGGCAGTAAAGAATCTGCCTGCAATGCAGGAGATGAGGTAAGATTTCTGGGTAGGGAAGATCCCCCGAAGAAGGGCATGGCAACCAGTATTCTTGCCTGGAGAATCCCAAGGACACTGAAGCCTGGAGGGCTATGGTACATTGGGTCACAAAATCAGACAGGACTGTAGTGACTGGGGATACATGCAGGGAACTAAGATCTTGCATGCCACATGGCAAGGCCAAAAACTGAAAAAATGATAATTATAAAAAGCGTCTGTTTTTTAAAAAAATGGTTAATTCTATTGTGTGAATTTCATCCAAATAAATTATTTTTCAATAGATTGACAGCTTCAATAGTGTCCAAAGAAGGTCCTTCAAAGGACTATTCTACATCTAAATATTTTGAGGTTTTTTTAAAGAAATTAAAGTAGTTATTTCATAAATGTTTTTCATAAACCAATAAGTACATCAATAAATCAACTAATAATATCTTGGAAAAAAGTCTATTGTAAGAAATACAGAGAAGACTCCAAATAAATTTTCAAACAGCATAACAAAATCATTGCCAATGATATCACTGTTTTGTGTCAAACCATTACCAAGTGAAACTGAAAAAAAATTAAAATTATCCATAAATTTGCCAAAATAGTATGTAATACTATGACATAATGGTAAGTTTTTCCAAAGTATGTTACTTGTTTATATTATTTTTTTGGTAATTCCTATCCTGTCTCTACTGAAGAATGTTCTTTCTTCAAATTAAAATTAGCCAAAAACTATTTAAAGAACACTAAGTGACAACATTTATCTCAGCTCTGAAGCTCAGTCAGCTGAAAAAATAAAGTTGAAAAAAGTACAATTAATTTTGTTATTGCTAATTCACAATGAAGACCATTCTAAGTTTGTTGATGATTCTGAAGTGTGCGTATATTGACAGGATATTTTCTTTTCTATTATGTGTTTTAAAGTTTCAAAGTTTATTTATGTGAAAATATTTCTCTGTTGCAAAGAAGACTATTTGATCATTAATGAAAGTTGATCTGTGTGTGTTTACATATCACTCTGAATCTAACCTGTTAAACAAAAACTACTCCAAGTGTCTAAAATAGAAGGAATCTAATATAAGGAACTGGTTACACAGAAGATAAAAAGAGTGAGAAGCTACATGGATGACCAGGGGGTACTCCACATGTTAGCCGTGGCAGGACATTGCTGCCATCTATAAACTGGAAGAACAAAGCAAGGTGTCCAAGAGCCAAGGTCAGTTGACTAAAGCTGGAATTATGATGAGCTGGGGTCATGGAAGAGATTAAGCCACAGTCTGCGAGAAAAGGCATACATAGAGAAGGGGAACATTCTGGCTTTTCCTTTCTCCCCACTCTCCAATCTCTCAGCAGTATATCCCATCGGGGAAACCCAGGCAGAAGTTAGATGATTGGCATAGGAGCCTGGGAAACAGACCTCAGGGCCAGCCCCCGCCCTGAAACATAAGTACAAACAGGGAAGCATGAGGAATGCATCTTAAGGCAAGATGGTCCAGGACCAACACAGAGGGCAAAACTACTGAGCATGTGATGGTGCAATCTCACACAAACCAGAGACATGCAATCACAGACACTTAGTCTCTGACCTCAAGGACCTCACCATCTTCTTAGGAAACATTCTGTGATTGTTACGTATCTGCATAGAGTTCAATCCTGGATATAAAAACAGCATAGAGAATAATCAAAACATTCTATTCCAAGTATCATGAAATAGCACATTACATAGCACTTTCACACATTATTTCCATTCTTGAGATGGTTAAAACTTAAGGAGTTGCCATGATCCATGGGTTGCTCATGGAACCCACCATGAGCTTTGAGTTCTCTCTCTTCATCAAATCCCCTCATTCACATCATCATGAAGTCCTATCTGTTTTTCTCTTTGTTTCTCAAGTTCATCCACTTCTTTCCACCTGCGTGGAATCCTTTGCCCTGAGTCTGATCAGTCTCTCACCTGCACTGCTATCCTTAGCTACAGATAATCTCCTTGAGCCCACCCTCTAGCTTGTTTCTCACACAGCAATAGTGACATCTCTTAAAAAGCACAAATATAGCAATGCTGCTTCTTTACTAAAACCCCTTCAAATTCTGCCTGTTGCGCTTGAGTTACAGACCAAAACCCTAATGTAGTCTAAATTGACTTGTAAATCTGACCTCTCCTCAACATTTTATCACCTCATGCCCCTTCTCCCTAAGCTCCAACCACACTAATCTGATACATTTTTCCCAAATGCAAGCCCCCTCTAACTCTAGGGCCTTTGCGTATGCTGGTCCTTCTGCCTTCCTTCTGCCTGGAATATAATCTCCATCTCCCACCCCAGGCCTCACCCCATAATCCCAATTGTTATGAAGCAAAAATTGCTTTTTTATTTCTGGAAAGGATGATTTATTCATTCATTCATTCAATATTGATAACCCATCTCACATACAAATTCTCTGCATGTGTGGTAATTCATCCCCCTACCTCTAAAATCTGCCCCATCCAGTCTTTCCTATAGAAACTAACTGCCTTCTTAATATTAACAATGACAGCAATAATAAAGGCCAAAGAGGAAATGCCACTATTTAGAATTTTAAAGCCTTGGTGTCAGCCTGGACCATGGGAAGAACTGAGTCATCAGATCCGTATATTCAAGTTGGCAACAAGCACTTTCTTGGTGATGTAGCTTTTGAAATTCTGCACATGGAAACAAGAAAACCTGAAACCTTTGGCCCACGATATTATTATAAGGCCTCACCCTAATAATGAGCAGTGTTTTTCCTATTTTCTCACTAAGAGATTTCAAGAGTCCTCCTTACCTGGGGCCCTAGCAACACTAGAATTCTACAAGAATTACCGCTGCAACAAAGGGAATTCCACTCAGAATGGAAGGATGAGTTTTAGCGCTGACTTTCAGGGCTTTAGTGTAGAAGGATGAGTGCCCACACCCCCTGTTCCAGCTGTCTGAGAAGAGGAAGTATGGGCTGGTGTTCTCCAGGCCGCCTCCCACCGGCAGGGCTGGTCCTCCTGTGCCAGTGGAGGAAGAGGGAGGGGTCCCTTTCACCCTCAAGTGAGAGAATGGACTATAAAAGAACAAAGAAGCCCCCTTTGTGTCTATTCACACAATAGAAAGAATCCTGGCTTTGTAATCACACAAAAAGTGAAAACTGAAAACGTTAGTTCCTCTGTCGTGTCCAACTGTTTGCCACCTCAGGGACTGTAGCCCACCAGGCTCCTCTGTCTTTGGAATTTCTCCAGGCAAGAATACTGGAGTCAGTATCCATTACCTTCTTCCCAACCCAGGGATCGAACCCTCATCTCCTGCATTGCAGGCAGATTCTTCACCATCTGAGTCACCAGGAAAGCCTCAGGGAAGCCAAACTAGGGCTCAAATTCACACAGACCAAGGCTCAGATTCAAAGTCTGCCACTTGCTAGCTGTGTTATCTCCTAAAGCTGCACTGTCCCATGAAGGACCAACCGGTTCCTGGGCACTATTTAAATGCAAATTAACTAAGATGACATAAAACTTAATATTTAGTTTCTTAGTTGCACTATCTACATGTCAAATTAACAGTAGTCTAGTTGCTACCATACTGGAAAGCACAGATGAAATATATTCATTAATGGAAAATTCTACTGGGCAGCAATGATCTAGAAAAAGTAATTTAATCTCTCTCTCTCCTTCCCTCCCTCTCTTTGATCCTCCATTTCCTCACCTCAAATGAGATCACACGTGAGATCATCTGTACAAAGTGCAGCACTTGGCACAAAGCAGGTTCGCAATGTTCTCTCCCTTCTATTCTTCAAGGTCTATGTGTTACTTGGAGGAAGGGATTGCATTTTATCACTTGTATCCCCAGTGCTTTCCTAGCACAATAGACAACTCAGAGGAGGTGCTCAATATTATTATGTATGTGGCAGCCTGGATGGGAGGAGAGTTTGGGGAGAATGGATACATATGCATGTATGACTGAGCCTCTCTGCTATATACATGAAACTATCCCAACATTGTTCATCAGCCATACTTCAAGAGTGGGTAGGGAGGTCGGAGGGGGGTCAGGATGGTGGGACACATGTACACCCATGGCTGATTCATGTTGATGTATGGCAAAAACCACCACAATATTGTAAAGTATTCAGCCTCCAATTAAAATAAATTAATTTAAAAATAAAATAAAAAGTTAAAAAATAATAAAAATAAGTAAATATTTGTTGAACTATGCAACTAATCCTTTCAAATAGAGCTCAAACCTAACTTTTCCATGCCATCACCTGAATGCAATGCACTAGGGATTAAAGAAAAGTTTTATATATAGTATATATAAAAATAATATATAAATTGAATAACATATCACTATTAATCATCAATTTGTATTAATAAAATACAATCCTATTAATCACTATTAATTTTATTTATTGATCATTAACACAAAAGAGATGGGAATACCAGACCACCTGACCTGCCTCTTGAGAAATTTCTATGCAGGTCAGGAAGCAACAGTTAGAACTGGACATGGAACAACAGACTGCTTCCAAATAGGAAAAGGAGTACGTCAAGGCTGTATATTGTCACCCTGCTTATTTAACTTCTATGCAGAGTACATCATGAGAAACACTGGGCAGGAAGAAACACAAGCTGGAATCAAGATTGCCAGGAGAAATATCAATAACCTCAGATATGCAGATGAAACCACCCTTATGGCAGAAAGTGAAGAGGAACTAAAAAGCCTCTTGATGAAAGTGAAAGAGGAGAGTGAAAAAGTTGGCTTAAAGCTCAACATTCAGAAAATGAAGATCATGGCATCTGGTTCCATCACTTCATGGCAAATAGATCAGGAAACAGTGGAAACAGTGTCAGAATCACTGCAGATGGTGACTGCAGCATTGAAATTAAAAGCTTACTCCTTGGACGGAAAGTTATGACTAACCTAGATAGCACGTTCAAAAGCAGAGATATTACTTTGTCAACAAAGGTCAGTCTAGTCAAGGCTATGGTTTTTCCAGTGGTCATGTATGGATGTGAGAGTTGGACTGTGAAGAAAGCTGAGCGCCAAAGAATTGATGCTTTTGAACTGTGGTGTTGGAGAAGACTCTTGAGAGTCCCTTGGACTGCAAGAAGATCCAAGCAGTCCATCCTAAAGGAGATCAGTCCTGGGTGTTCTTTGGAAGGATGGTGCTGAAGCTGAAACTCCAGTACTTTGGCCACCTCATGCAAAGAGTTGACTCATTGGAAAAGACCCTGATGCTGGGAAAGATTGAGGGTAGGGGGAGAAGGGGATGACAGAGGATGAGGTGGCTTGATGGCATCACCGACTTGATGGACGTGAGTTTGAGTGAATTCCGAGAGTTGGTAATGGACAAGGAGGCCTGGCGTGCTGTGATTCATGGGGTTGTAAAGAGTCGGACATGACTGAGCGACTGAACTGAACTTAAGTGAACTGAATACAGTTAATTTTATATTAATTAAAAATATATATAATGTAAGGAAGGAAAACTAGCTAACAATTATCAATATTTATTCAATGCAGTGTGATGTGCTTTGTTTACATTAAGTCATTTAATCCTCATGAAAGTCCCATGACATGATATTTCAATACCCATTTGACTGATGAAGTAATCTAGACTCAGATTTTAGAACCACAATTCAAACCCATATCATTCTGAGTTCAAAGTGCATGCTCTCAGCTGTTATATCCTACAACCTTCCAATGGTGAAGGAATAATGTTATCCCTTGACTACTCCAGCAGATTCTTGTGATAAAATGAGATCATACATGAGAACATCCATCGTAAACTCTAAATATCCATGCAGGGGGAGGAGCTAAGATGGCGGAGGAGTAGGACAGGGAGAACACTTTCTCCCCCACAAATTCATCAAAAGAACATTTAAAAGCCGAGTAAATTCCACAAAACAACTGAATGCCAGCAGAGGACATCAGGCACCCAGAAAAGCAACCCAAGTCTTCAAAAGGAGGTAGGAAAAAATATAAAAGACAAAAAAAGAGACAAAAGAGGGAGAGACGGAGTTCCATCCCAGGAAGGGAGTCTTAAAAAGAGAGAAGTTTCCAAACACCAGGAAACCTTCTCACTGCCGAATCTGTGCCGAGCCTTGGAAGCACAGAGGGCAACATAACAGGGAGGAAAAATAAATGAACAATTAAAACCCACACATTGCGAGCCCTACGGTAACTCCCCCAGCGGAGAAGCAATGCAGACGCCTGCATCCACCATTAGCAAGTGGGGGCTGGGCAGGGAGGCGCGGCGTGGGCTGCATCGCGGGCTGCATCGCAAGGATCTGGCCTGAATACCCCGAGCACTATCTAAGCGAAATAATTTGGGCTAGCAAACCGGACCGTGGGATATCTACCACGCGAAAAGCCAGCCCTAACCTAAGACACCGCCAGGCCCGCGCACAGAACAAAGGACTGAACAGAGATAGCCGGCGGCAGACCTTCCCCCTCCGGTGACAGGCAGCCAGAGCCGGAAGGGGGCAATCGCAGCCCGAGAGACATTATTTATAAAACTGTAAGCAGGCTTCTTTGCTAACTAAAACTTCTTGGGGGTCTGGATGGTCAACATCTGCCTGAGAAGGTGCACCAGTTGAACACCTAGATAACCGAGCAGCGGGGAGGTGATAAGTCACAGTAATCGCATGCGCCAAACACCTCATCACCTGAGCTGCTCGGATCTGGGAAGGGCACAAAACGCAGGCCCAACCAAGAGTCTGTGCCTCTGAGGACTACCCGAGTGCCTGAATCTGAGCGGCTTGGACCCGGGAAGTGCAGGCAGCCCAGGGCCGGCCACAGATGTTTCCCGGCGGAGCAACCTAGAGCCTGAGCAGCGTGGGCAGGGAGGCTACACGCGCAGTGAATGGGGGGCAGACCCAGTGTGGCTGAGGCACTGCGAGCACACGCCAGTGTTATTTGTTTGCAGCATCCCTCCCTACCTCCCCACAGCGTGACTGAACAAGTGAGCCTAAAAAAAAAAAAAAAGTGTCCTCCACCGTCCCCTTTGTGTCAGGGCAGAAACCAGACACTGAAGAGACCAGCAAACAGAAGAAGCTATAACAGAGGGAACCGCCTTGGCAGCTATAGGCAATAGATTAAAACCCTGTGGTTAGTACCAACTACATAGGAAGGGGCCTATAGATCTTGAGAAATATAAGTTGGACCAAGGAACTAGCCAAAAATGAACTGAACCCACAATACTCACAACAAAACTGGGGAAAGTCCTAGATATATTTTTACTATTTTTACGATCATTCTTTCTTTTTTATTTTTTTTTAATTAAAAAAAAATTTTTTAAGTCCTCTATTATTCCTCTAATTTTCACTTTTATAACCAATTACTTTGCAAAAAAAATAAAAAAGAGAAGAAAACCCTATTCTTTTTTTAAAGCAAACTTCATATATATATATTTTTATAATTTTTTTGACCTTGTTTTTTTTTTTTCCTTTTTTTTCCTTCTTTTCTTTAACATTGTATTTTTTGAAATTCCAAACTCTACTCTAGATTTTTAATTTTAGCTTTTTGGTATTTGTTATCAATTTTGTACCTATAGTTGTTTTTTTTTATAATTTCTGGGACCCTTTTTTATTTTTTCTTTTTCTCTGTTTCTTTCTCTTCTTCTTTTAAATAACATTGTATATCTGAAATTCCAAATTCTACTCTAGATTTTTAATTTATGCTTTTTGGTATTTGTTATCAATTTTGTACCTATATTCTCTTTATAATTTATGTGACTTTGTTTGTTCTTATTTGTTTGTTTGTTTGTTTCCTCTCTCTCTTTCTTTTTCTTCTTCTTTTTTTAACATTGTAGTTTTGAAATTCCAAACTCTACTCTAGATTTTTAACTTTTGCTTTTGGGTATTAGTTATCAATTTTGTACTGGTATTTTCTTTATAATTTTCGTGACCTTGTTTGTTTTTGTTTGTTCATTTTTTCTCTCTTTCTTTTCATTCTTCTTTTCTTTAACATCATATTTTTGAAATTCCAAACTCTACTCTAGATTTTTAATTTTTGCTTTTATGTATTTGTTACCAATTTTGTACCTTTAAGAACCCAATTTTCATTACCCATTTTTCACTAGGGAGCTAGATTACTGGCTTGACTGCTCTCTCTCCCTTTGGACTCTCCTTTTTCTCCACCAGGTCACCTGTCTCCTCCCTAACCCCTCTCTACTCTACCCAACTTTCTGAATTTCTGTGTGTTCCAGACGGTGGAGAACACTTAGGGAACTGATTACTGGCTGGATCTGTCTCCCTCCTTTTCATTCCCCCCTTTTATCCTCCTGGCCACCTCTGTCACCTTCCTCCTTCTTCTCTTCTCTGTATAACTCCATGAACAACTCTGAGAAGTCCAGTTGTGGAGTGCACATAAGGAAGAGATTACTGGCTAGCCCACTCTTTCCTCTATTGATTCCACCTCATCTCATTCAGGTCACCTCTAACTCCCTCCTCCCTCTTCTCTTCTCCATGTAACACTGTGAACCTCTCTGGGTGACCCTCACGGTAGAGAAACTTTTCATCTTTAATGTAGATGTTTTATCAATGGTGCTGTATAGAAGGAGAAGCTTTGAAACTACCGTAAAAATAAGACCGATAACTGGAAGCAGGAGACTTAAGTCCAAACCCTGACTCCAGGGAGCTCCTGACTCCAAGGAACATTAATTGACAGGAGCTCATCAAATGCCTCCATACCTGCACTGAAACCAAGCACCACACAAGGGCCAACAAGTTTCAGTGCAAGACATACCAAGCAAATCCTCCAGCAACAAGGAACACAGCCCTGAGCTCCAAGATACAGGCAGCCCAAAGTCACCCCAAAACCATAGACATCCCATAACTCATTACTGGACATTTCATTGCACTCCAGAGAGAAGAAATACAGCTCCACCCACCAGAACACTGACACAAGCTTCGCTAACCAAGAAACCTTGACAAGCCACCTGTACAAACCCACACAGGGCGAGGAAATGCCAAAATAAAGAGAGCTCCACAATCTGGCAGAATACAGAAAGGACACCCCAAACTCAGCAATTTAAATAAGATGAAGAGACAGAGGAATACCCAGCAAATAAAGGAACAGGATAAATGCCCATCAAACCAAACAAAAGAGGAAGAGATAGGGAATCTATCTGATAAAGAGTTCCAAATAATGATAGTGAAATTGATCCAAAATCTTGAAATCAAAATGGAATAATAGATAAATAGCCTGGAGACAAAGATTGAGAAGATGCAAGAAAGGTTTAACAAGGACCTAGAAGAAATAAAAGAGAGTCAATATATAATGAATAATGCAATAAATGAAATTAAAAACACTCTGGAGGCAACAAATAGTAGAATAACAGAGGCAGAAGATAGGATTAGTGAATTAGAAGATAGAATGGTAGAAATAAATGAATCAGAGAGGATAAAAGAAAAACAAATTAAAAGAAATGAGGATAATCTCAGAGACCTCCAGGACAATATTAAACGCCACAACACTCGAATCATAGGGGTCCCAGAAGAAGACAAAAAGAAAGACCATGAGAAAATACTTGAAGAGATAATAGTTGAAAACTTCCCTAAAATGGGGAAGGAAATAATCACCCAAGTCCAAGAAACCCAGAGAGTCCCAAACAGGTAAACCCAAGGCGAAACACCCCAAGACACATATTAATCAAATTAACAAAGATCAAACACAACGAACAAATATTAAAAGCAGCAAGGGAAAAACAACAAATAACACACAAGGGAATTCCCATAAGGCTAACAGCTGATCTTTCAATAGAAATGCTTCAAGCCAGGAGGGAATGGCAAGACATACTTAAAGTGATGAAAGAAAATAACCTACAGCCCAGATTATTGTACCCAGCAAGGATCTCATTCAAATATGAAGGAGAAATCAAAAGCTTTTCAGACAAGCAAAGGCTGAGAGAATTCAGCACCACCAAACCAGCTCTCCAACAAATATAAAGGATCTTCTCTAGACAGGAAACACAGATTAAACTCGAACCCAAAACAATAAAGTAAATGGCAACGGGATCATACTTATCAGTAATTACCTTAAACATAAATGGGTTGAATGCCCCAACCAAAAGACAAAGACTGGCTAAATGGATACAAAAACAAGACTCCTACATATGTTGTCTACAAGAGAGCCACCTCAAAACAGGGGACACATACAGACTGAAAGTGAAGGGCTGGAAAAAGATTTAGGGACCAAAAGAAAGCAGGAGTAACAATACTCATATCAGATAAAATAGACTTTAAAACAAAGGCTGTGAAAAGAGACAAAGACGATCACTACATAATGATCAAAGGATCAATCCAAGAAGAAGATATAACAATTATAAATATATATGCACCCAACACGGGAGCGCCGCAATATGTAAGACAAATGCTAACAAGTATGAAAGGAGAAATTAACAATAACACAATAATAGTGGGAGACTTTAATACCCCACTCACACCTATGGATAGATCAACTAAACAGAAAATTAACAAGGAAACACAAACTTTAAATGATACAATAGACCAGTTAGACCTAATTGATATCTATAGGACATTTCATCCCCAAACAATGAATTTCACCTTTTTCTCAAGCACACATGGAACCTTCTCCAGGATAGATCACATCCTGGGCCATAAATCTAGCCTTGGTAAATTCAAAAAAATAGAAATCATTCCAAGCATCTTTTCTGACCACAATGCAGTAAGATTAGATCTCAATTACAGGAGAAAAACTATTAAAAATTCCAACATATGGAGGCTGAACAACATGCTGCTGAATAACCAACAAATCACAGAAGAAATCAAAAAAGAAATCAAAATTTGCATAGAAACTAATGAAAATGAAAACACAACAACCCAAAACCTATGGGACACTTTAAAAGCAGTCCTAAGGGGAAAGTTCATAGCAATACAGGTATACCTCAAGAAACAAGAAAAAAGTCAAATAAATAACCTAACCCTACACCTAAAGCAACTAGAAAAGGAAGAAATGAAGAACCCCAGGGTTAGTAGAAGGAAAGAAATCTTAAAAATTAGGGCAGAAATAAATGCAAAAGAAACAAAAGAGACCATAGCAAAAATCAACAAAGCCAAAAGCTGGTTCTTTGAAAGGATAAATAAAATTGACAAACCATTAGCCAGACTCATCAAGAAACAAAGGGAGAAAAATCAAATCAATAAAATTAGAAACGAAAATGGAGAGATCACAACAGACAACACAGAAATACAAAGGATCATAAGAGACTACTATCAACAATTATATGCCAATAAAATGGACAACGTGGAAGAAATGGACAAATTCTTAGAAAAGTACAACTTTCCAAAACTCGGCCAGGAAGAAATAGAAAATCTTAACAGACCCATCACAAGCACGGAAATTGAAACTGTAATCAAGAATCTTCCAGCAAACAAAAGCCCAGGTCCAGACGGCTTCACAGCTGAATTCTACCAAAAATTTAGAGAAGAGCTAACACCTATCCTGCTCAAACTCTTCCAGAAAATTGCAGAGGAAGGTAAACTTCCAAACTCATTCTATGAGGCCACCATCACCCTAATACCAAAACCTGACAAAGATCCCACAAAAAAAGAAAATTACAGACCAATATCACTGATGAACATACATGCAAAAATCCTAAACAAAATTCTAGCAATCAGAATCCAACAACACATTAAAAAGATCATACACCATGACCAAGTGGGCTTTATCCCAGGGATGCAAGGATTCTTCAATATCCACAAATCAATCAATGTAATACACCACATTAACAAATTGAAAAATAAAAACCATATTATTATCTCAATAGATGCAGAGAAAGCCTTTGACAAAATTCAACATCCATTTATGATAAAAACTCTCCAGAAAGCAGGAATAGAAGGAACATACCTCAACATAATAAAAGCTATATATGACAAACCCACAGCAAACATTATCCTCAATAGTGAAAAATTGAAAGCATTTCCTCTAAAGTCAGGAACAAGACAAGGGTGCCCACTTTCACCATTACTATTCAACATAGTTTTGAGAGTTTTGGCCATAGCAATCAGAGCAGAAAAAGAAATAAAAGGAATCCAAATAGGAAAAGAAGAAGTAAAACTCTCACTATTTGCAGATGACATGATCCTCTACATAGAAAACCCTAAAGAATCCACCAGAAAATTACTAGAACTAATCAATGATTATAGTAAAGTTGCAGGATATAAAATCAACACACAGAAATCCCTTGCATTCCTATACACTAATAATGAGAAAACAGAAAGAGAAATTAAGGAAACAATTCCATTCACCATTGCAATGGAAAGAATAAAATACTTAGGAATATATCTGCCTAAAGAAACTAAAGACCTATATATAGAAAACTATAAAACACTGGTGAAAGAAATCAAAGAGGACACTAATAGATGGAAAAATATACCATGTTCATGGATTGGAAGAATCAATATAGTGAAAATGAGTATACTACCCAAAGCAATTTATAGATTCAATGCAATCCCTATCAAGCTACCAACAGTATTCTTCACAGAGCTAGAACAAATAATTTCACAATTTGTATGGATATACAAAAAACCTCGAATAGCCAAAGCTATCTTGAGAAAGAAGAATGGAACTGGAGGAATCAACCTACCTGACTTCAGGCTCTATTACAAAGCCACAGTTATCAAGACAGTATGGTACTGGCACAAAGACAGAAATATTGATCAATGGAACAAAATAGAAAGCCCAGAGATAAATCCACGCACCTATGGACACCTTATCTTTGACAAAGGAGGCAAGGATATACAATGGATTAAAGACAATCTCTTTAACAAGTGGTGCTGGGAAAAGTGTTCAACCACTTGTAAAAGAATGAAACTAGAACACTTTCTAACACCATACACAAAAATAAACTCAAAATGGATTAAAGATCTCAATGTAAGACCAGAAACTATAAAACTCCTAGAGGAGAACATAGGCAAAACACTCTCCAACATACATCACAGCAGGATCCTCTATGACCCACCTCCCAGAATATTGGAAATAAAAGCAAAAATAAACAAATGGGACCTAATTAAACTTAAAAGCTTCTGCACAACAAAGGAAACTATTAGCAAGGTGAAAAGGCAGCCTTCAGAATGGGAGAAAATAATAGCAAATGAAGCAACGGACAAACAACTAATCTCAAAAATATACAAGCAACTCCTACAGCTCAACTCCAGAAAAATGAATGACCCGATTAAAAAATGGGCCAAAGAACTAAATAGACATTTCTCCAAAGAAGACACACAGATGGCTAACAAACACATGAAAAGATGCTCAACATCACTCATTATCAGAGAAGTGTAAATCAAAACCACTATGAGGTACCATTTCACGCCAGTCAGAATGGCTGCGATCCAAAAGTCTACAAGCAATAAATGCTGGAGAGGGTGTGGAGAAAAGGGAACTCTCTTACACTGTTGGTGGGAATGCAAACTAGTACAGCCACTATGGAGAACAGTGTGGAGATTCCTTAAAAAACTGGAAATAGAACTGCCTTATGATCCAGCAATCCCACTGCTGGGCATACACACTGAGGAAACCAGAAGGGAAAGAGACACGTGTACCCCAATGTTCATCGCAGCACTGTTTATAATAGCCAGGACATGGAAGCAACCTAGATGTCCATCAGCAGATGAATGGATAAGAAAGTTGTGGTACATATACACACTGGAGTATTACTCAGCCATTAAAAAGAATACATTTGAATCAGTTCTAATGAGGTGGATGAAACTGGAGCCTATTATACAGAGTGAAGTAAGCCCGAAAGAAAAACACCAATACAGTATACTAACGCATATATATGGAATTTAGAAAGATGGTAACAACAACCGTGTGTACAAGACAGCAAAAGAGACACTGATGTATAGATCAGTCTTATGGACTCTGCGGGAGAGGGAGAGGGTGGGGAGATTTGGGAGAATGGCATTGAAACATGTATAATATCATGTATGAAATGAGTCACCAGTCCAGGTTCGATGCAGGATACTGGATGCTTGGGGCTGGTGCACTGGGACGACCCAGAGGGAGGTTATGGGGAGGGAGGAGGGAGGAGGGTTCAGGATGGGGAACACAGGTATACCTGTGGCAGATTCATTTTGATATTTGGCAAAACTAATACAATATTGTAAAGTTTAAAAATAAAATAAAATTTAAAAAATAAATAAATAAATAAATATCCATGCAAAGTGGCCTAATCTCAAAATCAGAATATCAATAATTAGAATCAGAATATCAATAATAGGGTAATAATATTTTGTGTGCCTCATAGACTAATTGTGAGGATTATATAGATTAATGTATTTAAAGTGCTTCTAATAGTTTCTGGTATATCTTTAGCCAACAATATCACAATTATTACTATATTATTACTTTTAAATGGTGAAGAATTAGGAATAAAAATTGCTTAGAACAGAAAGATATTCTGAATAAAAGTGAAGTCTAGTTCTCCAATATTTTTTCTAAGTCAAAGTACGTGAAAGGGTTTTCCTTGATCTTAATCACTTGATCAAAACTCTCATGGGAGCTATTCATCTGTAACGTTTCAGTATTTGGGGGAAAAAGTTTTAATCAGTTCCCAGCCCAGGGTCTCATCAACAGCCACCAGGTATCAGTCAATGTACCACTGGGTTCAGCTCACTTGGTCAGCTGCAGACATTGCAGGAAGAAAAATTCTAGGTTGTCATGGTTCAAAGAACAGAACCTGAAAACTGGCAATGGGGCCAACATTCCCTTCAGCAATCACAAAGCAAGTTTTAGCAATTTCTGGACAACTTGCAGCAGTGACAGGTGGACAGAATTTCACACTCTCTGGTCTCGTGGAACCCTAAAGCCACTCTGTTAATAGTAAGAGAATGAGAATTAAAATTAGAGTCTATTGTGTCAATCTAACAGTACGTATTACTAACATACACACTTAGAATGATTCATCTCAAGTACATGTTCTTTCTTTTTTCATTTGAATGAGTATAAAAGACAACTCCCCAGTAAAATACTGAGAACCTGGCTTAAGAGCCTAGCAGCCCTCCTCCTCCAGGAGATTCACAGAAAATAAGTGTCAGGGATTCCTAGACCATAAGCCACTAAGAATTAGACTCACAGCTAGGAGGGACTTGACATCAGAATGGGGCTATAGAAAGTGCTTGATGAAAAAGTTCTTTTTTTTTTTTTTTAACTTTACAATATTGTATTGGTTTTGCCATATATCAACATGAATCTGCCACAGGTATACAGTGTTCCCCATCCTGAACCCTCCTTCCTCCTCCCTCCCCGTATCATCCCTCTGGGTCATCCCAGTGCACCAGCCCCAAGCATCTAGTATCGT